>NC_138517.1:18958564-19165390 GCF_000230855.2 Cajanus cajan | reverse complement strand
ATATATGTTCCATGCATTTCTAGGGACTATTTGCTTGTAATTCTAGATAATAGATTTATGTTTTTTCAGTACCTAAAATATCAAGTTATAAAGTGTAGAGATTTGTCATATCCTTACAAGTATAACTACTATTGTAGTTATTTCTTTCATTATTATTGTCATCATATCATTATAACTCTCACACTTACTATTTCCACACCACTATTACCGTTATTATTTTTGTTATTATCACTATTTTTTTAATTATTATAATTATTATCATCATTAATATTATTATTATTATCACGTAATTATTCAAAAGTTGTGTTTTGTGATGGCATTTAATAGATTGAACGTTTCATTTAGAGCTCATAAATAACATGAAGTCCACGCCAAATCAGAATAAACAAGGACTGCTAGTCTGCTGATACACGCAGCATTCGCAATAGGGTTAAGGCATTCCCATTGTATAGTTAATTGTTGCAAATTATTCCTTTTCCTCCCCATTCCATAACACTCAACTAAGATAACATTTTTAACCAACAAATGCACTAACCACAAGTGGTCCAATAATTTATTCATATACTTTAGACTTTATACTTCACGTTTCAATGATCTAACATTAATTAAACTTGAAAATAAAATTCAAAAGCACTATGTGCCAGGAAATTAAAAATAATAAATTAACAACTTTCTACACGTCGCATAAAAAAGTCATTACTTTTAGTCCACAATTTTCATTTTGAGAAAAATAAATAATATTTATTTATATGATTTATGATATTCTTTTTTAGAACTATTGCATACTACCGCATGCTGAATACAAAAGTATAGTTAACAAAGCTCACAAAATAATAGAGATTAGAAACAATAATTTCGATTTTAGACGGATAAAAAGTAAAGAAAAAATTTTACAATAACCAAAACTAAAAGTAGTTAATTTTAAAGGATTAAAAAATATATTTAAACTTAAAATTTTTTCACATAAAAATTAGTTAATTAATTACCAAAAAAAAATTGTCATTCTGAATGGTACGTGTACCGGGAAGACCCTATCGGTCACGTGAACCAACACGTGCCGTCCCATCAGACACCCATGCGATGTTATGCCCAAAAATCTTGACACCAGCATCGGCTCGGGCTATAACCGAAGGCCGAAGTGAGCCTCATAATACAATCGGCTCGGCTCGAGACCGATACGAATAGAACCGTAGACATCTTTGCAGGCCATGGACCGGCTCAAACAAGCCTCGAACAGGCAGTTCAGCACAGCAAACTAGTAACGGCACGGTCTAAGGCCGAGCCGAATGAAGAGGCAACAATTAGAGCCCTCATCGTGGTTAATAAGGATAAGTGCGTGATTAAGGCATAATTAGCCTGTTAGCATCGTATTACCTAATTTGGTAAATTTCAGGAGAGGCCCACTACTGACATGGCCCATCACTGGTAGTATAAATAGGTTACTTTTGTCAAGGTATGTCACTGTTCATAAATTATCCTAGAATATCGTGTTTATCCTGACTTGAGCGTTGGAGTGCCTTTTGCAGGTACCTCCCCCTCGCGCAGAAGAGTTCACTTGAAGACCCTCGTTCGGCCCCTTCCCACTGAAGAGTACGAGGTGTGCCCTTAGACAGGTACATTTTGGCGCCCACCGTGGGGCCGAACCGATAGCTTTTGCAGAAAACCCACCAGCACTGTTCGGACGTCATGGTGAAGACAAGGAAAACTATCGTTGAACATCAATCCGAAGAAGAGTGCCAGTCGGGAGCCGAGACGGTAGAGGAGACAAATCTGACCGATATGGTGCGCCAAATGAAGGAAGAAATGGCCGCCATGAAACAACAGCGAGACAGAGATGCTGCCGAGATGGCTGCGTTGAGAGAGGAGAACATTGCCCCTCAAAAATCAATACCGGGATCCCACATGGAAACCCTCTGAAACGACTCACACCCAGGGGTCGTTCCATTCACTTGGTCATCACACCTCTACCCCCCATACTTCTGTGGCTGCTCCGGCTATCCAGGCTTCAGCCCAGTCGGCCGATACTGTCGATACCGGCTGGGGCACACCGGCACCCCTTTACCCCAAACATTATGCAGACCGTGCTCCTTGATCATTGGAAGTCCTTACCTCTCGACAAGTACGACGGGACCACCGATCCCGATGAACACGTAGATGTGTTCTTGACTCAAGTCACGCTGACCACAACCGATGATGCCGCCCTGTGCCGAATTTTCCCAACATCGTTAAAAGGACGAGCTCTGAGTTGGTTCACTCGGCTTTCGGCCAACTCGATTGATTCGTTCAGTACGTTGGCTTCCCAATTCACAATTCAATTCGCTACCAGTCGGCCTCACCAATTGATCTCGTTGGCACTAGTAAGCATTCATCAGGAGAAGAAGGAATCCCTTCGGACATTCATGAGCCGATTCAACAAAGCGGCGCTCGAAATTCGAGACTTAAACCCTGCTGTAGCTCTACACCACCTTACCCACTGCCTTGAAGCCAGGGCCTTTTGCCAACAGCATTTGTAAGAAACCCCCTGCAGACATGGATGATTTGCGTAGGCGGGCCGACAAGTACATGCAGATGGAGGAATTGGCCGAATTCCGGAATCAAGCCCGAGTAGAAGTGTCAGCAAAACCTGACAAGCTGGCCGATTCGAGTTTTCGGGGGTCGACCGAAAGAGTTGGTTCCCCGCGAGAAGCCTCCTCGGGGACCAAGGTACTCACAATACACGCCCCTCAATACAAGCAGATCCGCCGTACTAGAGCAAGCGCTTGCATCAGATGTGCTGCCAGTCCCGAAATGAGCTTCGACCCCTCCCAGGGCCGATACAACAAAATCTTGCAGGTACCATCGCAATCGGGGGCATTCGACAGAAGAATGCGCGGCTTTAAAAGAAAATCAAAGATCTGATCAAGCAGGGGCAACTGCATGGCTTCATAGACCGTTCGAACTCGTCCCGACACACCGATCGGTCTCGGCGGCATGATCAGCCTGAAAAGAGAACAAGAACACACTCATACAGAGAGCGTAGCCGATCAAGAGACAGGAGAGAAGATGAGCCTTCAGCACAGCCTCGGCGAGTCATCAACACCATAGCCGGTGGATTCGTCGGCGGAGGTTCGTCCTCTTCGGCCCAGAGGAGACACCTTCGAGCCGTTCGGCACGTACATGCAGTAGAAATCGTCCGCCGTCGCCTCCCCACTATCACCTTCATTGAGGCCGATTTCAAGGGTATTGACCCCGATCAGGACGATCCCATGGTAATCAGCGTTGAGATTCACAACTGTATTGTACGTAAGACGTTGATCGATCAAGGAAGTTCAGCCGATATCCTGTATTGGAACACATTCAAACAACTAGGTATTCCGGAATCCGAGCTAATTCCTTATGATGAACCCCTGGTTGGGTTCTCAGGTGAGCGGGTCAAAACAAAAGGATATATCAAGTTGTCAACTCGGTTCGGATTCGAAGGAGCAGAATACCGTGACGTCTCAGTTAAGTATGTGGTAGTTCACGCTAGCACATCTTATAACATTCTGCTCGGCCGTCCATCATTGAATCGGCTTGGGGCAGTTGTGTCTACTCCTCACTTAGCCATGAAGTTCCCATCCGATTCCGGGCGGGTGATAACTATCCACGCCGATCAGAAAACCGCACGAGAATGTTACTTTGCTAGCCTGCGGTTACCAGAAACGAACAAAGAAGTAACGGAGAAACCAAAGCGAGTCCACTCGGTGTCACAGCAATCGTCACTGGACCTAGACCCTCAAATTGATCAAGATGAGAGAGTCAAGCCTATTGAGGACAAGCAACCTCTCAGGGTGGGGATCTCGGATTCCCAGGTCACTTATCTAGGGACCACCCTTTCTGAACAGGAAAGGAACGTCATTGCACAGGTAGTTCTCGACAACAAAGATTTGTTTGCATGGCACCCTTCCGACATGCCGGGTATTAACCCGGAATTCCTTTGCCACAAGCTTTCAATCAGCAGAGAGGCAAGGCCGATTGCCCAGCGGCGTCGGAAGGCTGGAGAAGAGAGAAAGGCGGCGATCGAAGCTGAAGTCGCTAAATTGCTAGATGCTCGGCTCATCCGAGAAGTACACTATACGACATGGTTGGCCAACGTTGTCATGGTCCGAAAGCCGAGCGGGAAGTGGCGGATGTGTACCGATTACACAAATTTGAACAAAGCCTGCCCAAAAGACGCCTACCCATTGCCGGATATTGACCGACTTGTTGATGGAGCGTCAGGTCACAAATTCTTGTCCTTTTTGGATGCATACTCGGGATACAACCAGATCCGAATGCACCCTCAAGATGAAGAAAAGACGGCTTTCATCACTGAAATGGCCAACTACTGCTATCGGGTCATGCCGTTCGGGCTGAAAAACGCCGGAGCAACCTATCAGCGATTGATGAATAAAATTTTTCATAATCAGATTGGTCAGAGTATGGAAGTATATGTGGATGACATGGTGGTAAAGTCAAGCGACATTTCCACGCATGTGCATAACCTGTCCGACGTATTCCAGGCGCTTCGGCAGCATCAAATGAGACTTAATCCCGAAAAGTGTGTGTTCGGGGTCTCGGGTGGAAAGTTTTTGGGGTTCATGCTGTCCAACCGAGGCATTGAAGCGAATCCTGACAAGTGCCAGGCCGTTTTGGATATGAAAAGCCCTGGCACTTTAAAGGAAGTTCAAAAGCTAGCGGGCCGTCTCACTTCACTATCTTGGTTCCTCCCTCGTTTGGCCGAGATAGCTCAGCCCATACTATTGTTACTCAAAAAAGCAGAACGATTCAGCTGGACCCAAGAATGCGAAGAGTCCTTCCAGCAATTCAAGAAGCGCCTTAGTGCACCTCCTGTACTCACCAAACCAGCCAGTGATCTGGATGTGGTCGTTTATCTGGCTGTTTCAAACCATTCTGTCAGTGCCGTCCTGATACAAGAAAACCAGGGTCATCAACAACCTGTGTACTTTATCAGTCGGACGCTACAAGATGCCGAGCGGCGTTATCAGCTACTAGAAAAGGTGGCCTTAGGGCTCATCTATGCTGCTCGGCGTTTAAGACAATACTTCCAGAGCCACCGAATAGTCGTTCGAACTGACTGCCCGGTTGCAAAGGTCCTCCGAAAGCCGGAGATCGCTGGCCGGATGATGGCATGGTCGGTCAAACTTTCAGAATTTGACATATCCTTCGAGCCAAGAGGACCGATCAAGTCACAACATTTGGCTGATTTTGTTAGTGAGCTCACTCCCTCGGGACGTTTTGAAGACGAGCCGTGGACCATGCATGTTGATGGGTCCTTTAACGCCCAAGGCAGTGGCGCTGGCGTGATCCTTGCTAGCCCCTCAGGCATCACAGTGGAACAATCCCTTCGGTTCGGCTTCCGCGCATCCAACAATCAGGCGGAATATGAAGCCTTGATAGCCGGAATGAGACTAGCAACCGAGATGGGCGTCAAGAAGATCATCTGCTGGACCGACTCGAAAATCGTAGCCGAACAAGTCAATGACAATTTTCAGGTCAAAGACTCCAATCTGTTGCATTATTACCACCTCTTCCAAAGACTCAAGGACGATTTCACCGAGGTGCGCATACGACATGTTTTGCGTAGCAACAATGAACGAGCCTATCAGCTAGCTCGGCTCGCCAGCAGCCGAAAGCCAGGACAGTTGCAAACCACTATTCACCTCGAGATTCCTTCTCCTAGTGTGACATGGGAATGCATGGCAACCGATGCTGAGACACCAACCTGGATAACAGCCATTCGGAATTTTATTGTCCGAGGAGATTCACCAACTGACCCAATGGAAGCCAAAAAAATTACGAACGCAAGCGGCTCGGTATTCAGTAGTAGCCAATGAGCTTTATCGGCGAGGATTTTCCACCCCGCTGCTCAAATGCATCGATACCCTCTAGGCTGATTACGTTTTGCGAGAAATACATGAGGGTATATGTGGTTCTCACTCGGGCGGGCGAACCATGGCGGCTAAAGTGTTGCGGGCCGGTTACTATTGGCCGACTCTGAAGGAAGACTGCACCAATTTCGTTAAAAAATGTGTGCAATGTCAAAAGCACGGGAACCTCATTCACGCTTCGGCAGCTGAGTTACACAGTGTCAGCTCCCCCTGGCCTTTCTCCTTGTGGGGCATCGATGTGCTGGGACCCATCCCCATGGCAAAAGGGCAAGTAAAATTTCTTTTGGTTGCAGTAGATTATTTTACAAAGTGGATAGAAGCCGAACCGCTCGCCTGCATCTCCGCAACCAATGTCCAGAAGTTCGTTTGGAAAAGTCTGGTTACCCGTTTCGGCATCCCGTACGCCATCGTTTCGGACAATGGCCTCCAATTCACTGATAAGAAGTTCAATACCTTCCTTAAAAATCTTGGTATTCGGCATCGGTTCACATCCGTCGAGCATCCCCAGTCAAACGGGCAGGCCGAAGCAGCAAATAAGGTCATTTTGACCGAGCTCAAAAAGCGTCTCGGCGCGGCAAAAGGGGCATGGGCCGAAGAGTTACCGGAGGTCCTTTGGGCGTATCGATGTACACCACAATCAGCAACAAAAGAAACACCCTTTCGCCTGACATACGGCGCGGACGCCATGATCCCGGTTGAAGTAGGAGAACCATCATTCCGAAGACAGCACTTCCATGAGGAGTCTAACAATGCTTCGCTCCGAGCCGAGCTTGATGTCCTTGATGAAACACGGGAAAAAGCACAGATTGTGGCCGAGGCATGCAGACAACGCATGACACGCCGTTTCAATTCAAATGTTAAGCCGAGAACATTTCACGAAGGCAATATTGTATGGAGAGCAACCGGGTCAGCCAGACGCAACTCTTCAGAATGAAAGCTATCAGCCAACTGGGATGGCCCTTTCCGGATACGGCATGTCCTCAACAATGGAGCGTACAAGTTAGAAGAACTGTCCGGCAAGGTCGTTCCTCGGACATGGAATTCTACTCATTTGAAGACATATTACAGTTGATTCGACCTCATGTATTTACATTTCAACTATGTGTAACGATGCACTCTTTTCCTTGAACCGGTCTTTTCTCCTCTTAAAAAATCGTGAAAAGAGGTTTTGGCCGGCAAGGTTTTTAATGAGGCATCCAATCAATAACAACACAACAATTATCTTTGACTTGCTTTGCATTTTTATCTTTTAATTATTCTTTACAAGTCTTCCCTCCCGAGATGTCTCTCGGCCAAGGATGTGGCTTTAATTATTTTTACAAGTCTTCCCTCCCGAGATGTCTCTCGGCCAAGGATGTGGCTTTAATTATTTTTACAAGTCTTCCCTCCCGAGATGTCTCTCGGCCAAGGATGTGACTTTAATTTTTTACAAGTCTTCCCTCCCGAGATGTCTCTCGGCCAAGGATGTGGCTTTAATTATTTTTACAAGTCTTCCCTCCCGAGATGTCTCTCGGCCAAGGATGTGGCTTTAATTATTTTTACAAGTCTTCCCTCCCGAGATGTCTCTCGGCCAAGGATGTGGCTTTAATTATTTTTACGTCTTCCCTCCCGAGATGTCTCTCGGCCAAGGACGTGGCTTTAATTATTTTTACAGGTCAATTTCCCGTATTACACAAGCAGGGTAAGTTGAACAACTAAGGAGTAATGGCAACACAAATTCATTAAAGGCGCTATCGGCCTGGAAAACAACAATTAAAAAAAAAAAGGGCACTATCGGCCCATTCATACAAAAAGGAAAATTCAAAAACCTAAACCTAAGACTGCACCTCCGCATCCCCCTGCACTGGGCCATCTTCCGGGGCACATTCCTCATACGCCGTCTCCTCGTTCGGCCCGGCTGCTCGAACCGGAGCCTCCTCGTCCGGCTGTTGATCCGACGGGATAGAGGTTAGATCCACTAACTTCCCCTGGAAGAAGTCCTTGTTCATATCCAGCTGGAAGTCCAAGGGGAAGTCACCAAAGTGGCGCGCCTGCCGAGCCGCTTGGTTGAACCCAGCCTGATGCTGAGACAGAACCTTGCTACGAGCCTTCTCCTTATAAGCCCCGAAGGCTATTTTCTCGGATTCCAGCTCTTTACTCAGCAGCTCAACCTTTTCCGTTTCGCTCTTCAGGGCGGCCTCTAAACGCTGGACTTTCAGCGCCAAGTCATCAACCGTACGCCCCCGGCGGTCCAGCTCGGCCTGAAACTTGCTGTTGGCCGTTTGCGCGTCGGTCAGCGCTGCCAAAGTCTCTCGTAAAGACTTCTCTTGCTCCGCCAACTGACGCCGGAGGCCGTCTGCCTCTCCGTTCGGCTCCATTACAATGCTCTGAGCCAAGGCCACCGCCCGAACTTGGAACTCACAGAAAAAGTTCCACTTTTGGGCCGAGCTCATACGACTCAGCACCCCTTGCCCAGCCTCGGAGGTCAAATCCTGACTCAAGAAATCTTGAGCATTGACATTACCGGCCAAGAAGCTAGGCCCGGTCAACCCTTCAGGAGCATTCGGGTTGGCTAGACGTTGTTGTTTCGCCCGCCGGCTTTCCTCCACGACCCTCCCCCCTTCGGGCCTTCTTTTTTCTCCTTGAGGCTGGGCCGGACCCTTGCCTCCTTTCCTCGGCCTAGCGGTGGAACTCAATCCACCTTGAGGTTGGGGCGCACTTCCCGGCGTAGAGGTGTCGGCCGGAGCCCTATTTCTCGCCGTGACTGCTAGTTGAGTTCGGATCAATATCCGAATGTCCAAATCGTCATCGGCACGGCTCGCCATTATACCTGCACATCATCAAGTCAAAATCAATGATAACGTAAGAATTCAAACAACTAGGAAAGTACTATACCAATTAGCTCTTCGGTCGGGTCGGTCGTCTCAAATAACCGAACCAGAGGACGGCACGGCAGCGGTCGAGGCAATTTCATCAAAAAATTCAAAGTAATGCGCTCTTCCGGGGACAGTCGGGAGGTAGACACTGAGTCGTACTTGCGCGGTTTCCGAGTCCAGTACAACGGAAACAAAGGCCGTTCGTCTTCATCAAAAAAATATTTCTTCCCCGTCGACGGCCTAATCATCACTTTCAAAAACCCTCTCTTGAAATTTTTATACGAGGTCGTAAACGGCTGCAACAAACAATCAGCATGTCGAACCAACGACAACCACTTGACCTTCTTAGCTGGCCGAGAAGAGTAGAAATACAAGAATAGGAGAGGAGTGGGTTCGAGGCCGAGAGACAAGCATAACCGTCTGAAACCTTGCATGGCGGCCCAGGTATTGGGATGAAGCTGAGTCGGCGCCATATTTAGCAGGCGCAATATTCCCACGAAATACCCGTCAAACGGCAGTGAGATTTTCAAGTCGCGGAACATGTAATCATACACGTAAAAGAAATGATATTTGCTGTTTCCTCGATCCAAGAAGACGAAATCTGGGTTTGGACCTCCATCACCTCGGCACGGCTGAAAGAAAATCGGAGAGGGATCTTCTTCGGCCGGGAAGGTTACACAATTCGTTGCCGAGAGAAAAAGCGTGATCGCGTTCTTCTCGGCATACCGAGAGTATACGCTACCCACTTCCCCATGCACCCATGAATAGCCAGGCGTCATGATAGGGGGAAACTGTCTTGAAGCTGTGGATGGCCGGTCCTCTGAACCCATTACCGACGCGAAATCGCCTTTGCTAGCACCGCGCCTTGACCCCGAAGCAGATCCAGTGTTGTCAGACCCATTCGAGGCCGAGGCCGACCTATCGTGTCGGTCCGACGCTGTCCCCGAAGCAGCACCAGCAGAACTACTCGTATCCCCGGAAGAGTCAACATGAACGATATCTAAATCCGCCATTACGTACCTGATTATAGAAGACTTGCGGTTGATGAATAATCCAACACTTGCGTGATTTCGGCTCAGAGCAAATTTTTACTGCGTAAGTTTCCCCCCCCCCACACGCCTATTTATAGGCGCTCCGCGGGAACACCCCAAAAGCCACACCCCTCTGCATATCGTTGGATCTCTGTAATCCAAGGGTTCACAACGCGCGGCCCTTCGCATGCGTCATTAATACCCAACGGTCGCAACCTTTAGTATTCCCCTAACGGACAACCCTTCGCCTTCCACCAATGGCCATAACTCCTCGCATAATTAATACTCAATTGGTGCAACTCTTCGTTTCCCGCCAACGCTTGACCTCATTTTCAAGACTGCCACCAAGACAATTTTACCCTTTGCGTCGTTCCACTCCTCAAGGCTGGGGGCTTGTGTACCGGGAGGACCCTATCGGTCACGTGAACCAACATGTGTCGTCCCATCAGACACCCACGCGGTGTTATGCCCAAAAATCTTGACACCAGCATCGGCTCGGGCTATAACCGAAGGCCGAAGTGAGCCTCATAATACAATCGGCTCGGCTCGAGACCGATACGAATAGAACCGTAGACATCTTTGCAGGCCATGGACCGGCTCGAACAAGCCTCGAACAGGCAGTTCAGCACAGCAAACTAGTAACGGCACGGTCTAAGGCCGAGCCGAATGAAGAGGCAACAATTAGAGCCCTCATCGTGGTTAATAAGGATAAGTGCGTGATTAAGGCATAATTAGCCTGTTAGCATCGTATTACCTAATTTGGTAAATTTCAGGAGAGGCCCACTACTGACAAGGCCCATCACTGGTAGTATAAATAGGTTACTTTTGTCAAGGTATGTTACTGTTCATAAATTATCCTAGAATATCGTGCTTATCCTGACTTGAGCGTTGGAGTGCCTTTTGCAGGTACCTCCCCCTCGCGCAGAAGAGTTCACTTGAAGACCCTCGTTCGGCCCCTTCCCACTGAAGAGTACGAGTGTGCCCTTAGACAGGTACAGTACGTATTGAACTCGATTCTCTTAAGCAAATTGGTATTTCTATACCAATAACATATTGTTATCCCAAAAAAATATAATTAATTAAAATTTATATAAAAGGTCATATATATATATATATATATAACTCATTAAATAGAAAGTAATACTTGTAACAATGTTATTTTTGTGGTGCTATAATTTAATTATATGAATTATATGATTAAATTATGTGTTGTTAGAGGTGTTGTTTGAAACTCTGATGGTCAAGGGATTCTAAGAGTTCAATGTTTTTAAGGCAGTCTCTAAGTGTAGTTGAGTTGTGTTTGTAACACTCTAACTTTCATAAATTAAATTAAGAATATGTTATTAATTATTTTAATATTTTACTGTAATTATTGGAAGAATTTTAATATTTTTAACTATTTAATGTGAACTCTATTTTGATATAAAGCATGATTTTAATAGGTATTTCAATTGTTTGATATAAGATAGGTTCTTATGGAAATGTATGTTATTTAAGGTTAAGTATATGTTATTTTAATTTAAAGAAGGAAGTATATTTTGATTATTTTAATTTTTTTATCAAAGGGTGAAAGGGAGGTCCTAATAGTAATTTTGTTATTATTATTATATTATTATTATTATTATTTTAAGTAAAAAGGGCTTTAGAGTTTGTTTTACGCTTCTCACATCTACCTTACGTTTCCTCTTATTACGTTCCATGCTCTGAAGACTTGGGAGAACCAAAAGAGGAAGGTCATCAAGAGACTACTCACACTTCACCTTTGATTAATTAAGGTAAGGGGGGAGTGAGAAACTTCACTCGTAGTGTGAGAATAACTCTTGGGTAGCCGGATTGGCCCCCAATCCGTTGTATGATGTATGCCTATGGGAAGGGGTTTTGTACAATTGTTTTCTCTTCTTACTTTTGATTGTTCTTGCGTATTCCATGTTGAATTCTGAGTATGTGTGTATGTTTAATTTCATAAATTGATGAGTTTTGATCTGCTTTAGAATGCTCTATGGGTTCCTGTATATACAAGTAAGCACAACACTAACAACACAAGGGAAACATCAACATCATCATCATTATCCTCATCATAAAGCAAAACATTGTTAGAGTACACAATTAAATAACAACAAACATAATCAATCATCATACTAACATATCAATAAGTTCCACAATCAATTCATTCCATCATTCATTTACCAAACAATCATAGTAGACTCATAACTCATGGTCGATTGGATCGACTTGCTCTGATACCACTAAATGTGACACCCTTATTACCCCAATTTATATATCGTAATAATGCAGTTATAAATAAATTTTCCAACATTGGTAAAAAGAGTTCACATAAAAATCTTCAAAATTATTCTTCAATATCCACAATAAAAAAAATTAGAAAATGAAACACAAGAATTTACAAATTGTTTTAAAAATAATAATCATTACAATTCCAAATCCATATAAAAATTTTGTCCTATAAATTGGGTCTACGAACCAACTTGTTTATCCATAGCTTTCATGGGCTAAATACGAACCTCATAAAATAGTCCATTTATTTCATGGGTAAGGCTTATCTGGCTTGTTAAAAATGTGGGCTTCATGGGTCGGGCCTTAAAGGGGTTGGACCAGTCCATATACTCACCTTTAGGCATGATGTAGGCTAGAGGCTCTCTGTCTCACTAATAGTGAGCAAGAAATTGGTAGCGTCGAGTGTGAGTTAGAGGTGAGCTCTCTGACTTAGTCATGCCGAACATGGGTTAAGGGGTGCTAGGCATGGTTGCCTTAAAGACTATTTGACATGGTGACGTTAAACCCTAGTTTAGTGGAGCCAGGCATGATCAAGGTAGTAGTTCTCTACCTGGACAATGTCGGGCGCAGGTTGAATGGCATCGAGCATGAGTCAGATAGAGACCTTTTTCCCAATCATGGTCGGATGTAGGTATAGTTACGTCAGGCTTGATTGACACAAAGGTTCTCTGCCTCATCCATATCGGGTGCAAGTAGATTGGCATCGAACATGGGTTACTAAATGAGAATTTGTTGTTTATTTGAGTAAGTGTTAAACATGTGTTAAGTAGATTACTCACATGAATTATGTGATTGTGTGATTCTAGTTCATTATGTGTGGATCTAGGATGATGTATAATGATATTTAGCTGCTTAAATTACAAGTTGACTATAAATGAAAATCGTAAGTTAATTTATTGTATAGTTGTAAGATTATAGGATGTGTAGTGTTGGATTATGTTGTGAATGCTTAATGCCTGTACTTGTAATACTATGACGATTGACTTGGGACTAGAGAGGAGAGGTGTTGTTTTAAAAGATGAATATTCTATTGTGAGGATATGGTGTAGTGGAGCTCCACAAGCTCAGTTGTTGAAAAACTCTTCTTGGGTATAGTTGTCTCTTGAAGTGGAGTGTTGAGTTTCCTTTAGGTTCTTAATTAATACAATATAGTTTGTGCTAAGAAGTTGTATTATTGATATACTAAGTTAGTATGCTAGTAAGTTGTGTCTTCTATGTATCAAGTTGGATATGTTGTTGAATTGTAGGTGTATGTTGTATGCTAAAGTTGTTATATAGTTAGTTTAATACTTTTATACTATTTTTTTTTTAATCCAAGCTTACCCTTACATTTTTCCTTGTGGTTGGATTATGATGATCATACTTGTTATGTGAAGGTAAAAATAGGTTGGAAGATGATCACTTTTTGAGAGTCATGCTACAAGATGGCAAGATTATTGGACTACTATGTTGCTGTTTTGGAGTAGATTCTTAATTGGCAACTTAAATTTATGTTTTCAGTCCACATAATTATATATATGTATATAAGTAGTTTATAGTTGTGGTCCTTGTGGACACACATAAATTAAAAAAAATAAATAAATAACAGCTTTCTACGCATCCCATAAAAAGTAACAAATATAAAAAGGAGATCACTTTAGAATTTGCGTCGGTAAAGATGACCTGATAATATATATTTCCCCACCTTTGCTGCAAACGTGATTCACGACTTTGGCCATTGGTGCTTTTGGTCACATATTTCCCCACCTTTGTTTGCTACAAACGTGGTTCACAACTTTGGCCATTGGTGCTTTTGGTCACTTTCAAACCCTTAATTATTAATTGGCATGATTACTAATCAATATTTTTCTACAAATTTTTTATAAAAAAAAATATTCGCAAAATTTTTTTACGAATTTTCTTGCAATAATAATTTCACAAAATTTCTTTATAAATTTATTTGTAAAAAATAATTTATAGATATTTCTAATAAATCTTTTTATGAAAAATAATCTACAAGAAATTTTTGTAAATTTTGCTACAATTTTAATGGTCATAAAAAAAATTCTAATAAAAATTTGTAAAAAATATTGTAAAAAATTTATTTTGTTTCTTGCAAAAATAAATTCGCAAGTAATATTTACTAAATGGTAGAAAAATTTTGCAGGTAACTTTTCCTGCGAATTTTCTTGCCAATTTTAATCCGCAAGTAAAATAAAAAATATTTAAATTTACAAGTTTAATAATTTAAAAGAATTTCCAGTCTCACATCGATTGAAAATAAAACAATTAAAGAGTATATAAGTTAGAGTAACACTTGCCTTACAAGTTGATTTGTATGGTTGAGTGTTGGGCATATAATCTACAATCTTAAAATTTAAAAGATTATGTATCACATGTTGAAGGTTTGGAAACAAATGTTTCGGATGAATTCATTGTGAGCATTTGAAAGTTGAAGAATTATTGATAGAATTTGTAGTAATTTCTTTAATTTTTTTCGTAAAAAATATTCCTACAAAATTTCTTACGAAAAAATTTGCATGAAACTTTCCTGTGAATTTTTTTCGTAGGAAAATTTCTTGCGAATTTTAAAATTCGCAAAAACATATTATCCACGAAGGTATTACTTACAGATAAAATTTTGCAGAAAAATTTGTCGGAACAACGTTTCCTGCAAATTTTTATGAAAATTTACAGAAAAAATTTCATGTAATAAGAGAAATTCTTGTAGTGAATCTTTTGAATTAGCTAGAACTATGGTATTTAAATAACAGGTTTCTTTTAGGGGTGTGCAAAAAATCCAAATTGATCTGAACCAATCCATAACCAATCTGATCCGTATTGAAAAATCCGATCCATTTTGAAAAAAATAAGAACCAAACCACTTTATAAAACCGGTTCAATTATCCGATCCATTTTTATAAAGTGGATCAATTTGGTTCGGTTTAGTTTTTTAAAAAAATCGATCCATATATGAGTAAAAAGTGGATAACTACACTGCACTGAATCAATCCAATTTTAAAAAAATCGATCCATATTTTAAAAAAACCAAACCAATCCACTTTTATAAAACGGTTTAGTTCAGTTCAGATCAATTTTTTCAAAAAATTGATCCATGAACATCCCTAGTTTCTTTTAAGGCTGTATTTAAATACGACGTTAGGTTTTAATTAAGTTGGGTAAAATAAAATCAGTATATAGATGACAAAACTAAGTAATCATAAGCATGAAACTACGATATTTAAATAACACATTTTTTAAGGTTTTATTTAAATAGCACGTTAGGTATTTAATTAAGTTGGATAAATAAAATCAGTATATAGATGACAGGGCTAAATAATCAGAAGAAGCATGAAACGGAGTATCAGAATCTTAACAACACAATTTTAGATTATATAAAATGAGTATATTTTAATTGTAATTATTATATAAAAAAGTATCTTGTAAAATTTGGAATCATTATTTTTATCTCAAAACAATAATCAAATATTTTGTTTCAATTTTTATAAAATGTTTTTTTTATCATTAATTGTAATTTTCATTTTAGGAAAGATAAATAACCTTTAGTTTAAGAATTTATGAATTTTTTTAGAAGTGTTGCATACTAACACACATGCTAAACACAAGTATAGTTAACAAAAATCACAAAATAATAGAGATTAAAGACAATAATTTTAATTTTAAAAGAATAAAATAAAGAAAAAAAATTTACAATGGCCAAAATCAAAAGTAATTAATTTTAAGAAATTAAAAATATATTTTAGTCTAAAGTTTTTTCACATAAAATTAGTTCATTAATTACTAACAATATGTTGGTCTAAATAGTACTGAAATCGATTCTCTTAAGTAAAGTTGGTATCTCCATACCAATAACATTGTTATCCAAGAAAAAAAAATATAATTAGTTAAAAATTATTATAAAATATATATATATATATATATATATATATATATAATCATATGTATACAACTCATTAAATAAAATAAAAAAGTAATACCAATAACATTGTTGTTTTGTGGTGCTATAATTTAATTATATGTATTAACGATTAAATTATGTGTTGCTAGAGGAGTTGTTTGAAACTCTTGTGGTTAAAAGACCCTAAGAGTTCAGTGTTTCTAAGGTAGTTTCAAGTGTAGTTGAGTTGGGTCAGCTTAAGGAGGGTATATAAGATTTTTCTTAAGATATGAACCTCATAAGTTCAGGTTTTAAAGAAAAGTATAGAGAAGCTAATAAGAGATTCTCTGAAACTGAAAGGGTTTTTTTCTAGCCTTTCTTCCTTGGAATTGATTTTTTAATCCTTTTACAATTGATTGAGTTGTTGCTTGTGGATTCAAAGCTTACAAAGCCAAGGTTCTCAAGTTAAAGTAGTGTCATTCTTTCTTCTCTTTTCCTCTTTTTGAATTTGGATCGACAAGAGGTAAAGGAAGCTTGTGTTGATTTTGGTTTGATTCAAGATGATGAATTGTTGTTTGATTTTGTGCTTAGTGGATGCCTTTGGATTCAAAATATGAAATGGGGATGATACATGTGTTGGGTTAAGCTTTTTGGTTGTTTGAAAGAAGAAGTGGTGATTTTTATTTCTAATGGATGTATGTTGTTTTAGGTGGAAAAATTATGTTGTACATTTGTATACATAGTTGTTATTTTATGCAATGCATGTTGGAAAGTTGTTGAATTTCATATCAGATGGCCCAAAAGTTGGGTTTTGCATAAGTGCATATTAATGGATATTGTATTAAGTATGTCTTCATGGCATCGGCCGGCATTGCTTCAACCAAAAGGCTTCTGTCTTGCTCACACTGAGCTTAAGATTGGTGATGCTAAACATGAGAAAAGAGACTCGTCTCGATTTGGAATCAAGTTAGCATAATTTGAATAACGTCAAGCATGACAAGAGAAACTTATCTCGGGTTAGAATCATGTCGGGCACCAATAGAGTAGTTTCAGGTGTGAATTGTGTGGAAACCATTATACATTGGGGTCAAGTGTAAGCTTTTGCCATGCTAACCATGAGAGAGAGGAAGCTCTACCTCAATAACGTCAAGTGCAGTTACGTAGTTTGGCACTAAGAGTGGGGGAGACAAGGAGCCCCCTACCTCAAAGGCATCTAGCGTCATGGTAGTGGCATTGAGCACAAGTTGCATGATGAAAAGTTGTTGTTTTAAGTTGTTTTATAATAGAATGATGATCAATAAGTTGTTTTGGAGAGAGTGTATGTTACCATATAAGCATTTTCTAGCTTACACCCACCTCTTTTTAGAAGGAGTAAGTTATTAAGCTACACTAAGTAACTCATAATTTTGAATTAATGAAATCATATAACAGTTGGATCGTTGAAATTTGATGTAAAACATGAGTTATTGAATGAAGTCTACCAAGACTTCTTCTTCGAGTAAGTGAATATACCTCCTTTATGTATATATATATATATATATATATATATATATGGACAAAATAAAAGGATAAGAAAAAAATCCTAAACTTGGTGTTGTGAAAGATTTGCGAGGGACTTGTTCTCTAAATTTGTGAGACAATTTGCGAGGAACTTATTCTTTTATTTATGAGAAATTGGAAAAAAAAAAAAAAAACATTTCCCTCCCTAATTTGTGAAGGATTGGTGAGGGATTTGTAAAGACTGTACTTATAGCTTATTCGTGAAGAATTTGCGATGAGAAAACCCTCTCGCTAGATGAAAGTTAATTTTTTAATTTTAGCTAACAATTTGGCAAGGGATTTGTAAGCCATTTATGAAGGCCTAAGTTTATTGCTAGATAAGTATTAACTCTAGTGAGGGATTCACTAGGAGATAAAAGTTGGTCACAATTTCCAACAAAATTTCCATCTCTAGTCCCTCACTAATTATTGAGCAAATAACTTTGAATTATATCCCTCGCTAAATTCCTTCACTAATCTGTGAAATTCTTGTAGTGGTGGTTTCTTATGCTTCAAGGCAGTTGAAGGTGCATGAGATGAATTATCCTACTTATCACTTAGAATTAGTAGTTGTGGTGTTTGCCTTAAATATCTAGAGACATTACACTTGTATGGTATCAAGTTCAATATCTTTAAGGATCATATAAGTTTGAAATATTTATTTGATTAGCAGGAGTTCAATATGAGAAAGAGGAGGTGGATGGAGTTTCTAAAGGACTATCATTTATCACCTTAGAAAGGTCAATGTAGTGGTGGATGCATTAAGTAAGAAGTCCATCCATGCTTCTTCATTGATGATTAAGGAGTTATAGTTAATTGAGAAGTTTAGAGATTTGAATCTCAAAGTGGATTTTACTTCATATCACATTAGTTGTTGAATGATGACCATATCTAGTGAGTTTTTAAGGCAAATGGGAGTGAAGCAATTGCAAAATCTTGAGTCGTTAAAGGCTTTGGGGCTACTAGGTATAGAGAAGGTAGTTGGATTTAAGTTAGGTGTTGATGGAATTTTGAGATTTAAAGGCAGAGTTTGTCTACATCAAGATTTGGAGTTGAGAAGATCAGTGTTGAAGGAGGGCCACAAAATCAGACTTAGTAATCATACCGATTTCAAAAATATCAACGTAAATACACAATGATTCATGCATTCAACTTTTATTAATAAAAAGTATAATAATATTTTAATTTCTTATAAAATTAATATGACACCATTTTATTTTGGAGCTATTGTAGATCCATTTAGACATAAATAAATAAATTATGTTACATAAATGTCCCATAACTTGGTGTCACGCTGCTAGGAATATTTCTTAAATTTTATGTTTTGTTTCTGTAACATATATTATTTATTAAAATTTATTTTGTTTGTACCATATATTAATATTATCGATAAATATTTCATATCAATAACAAAAAAATGAGTATTTTTTTATATAAAAAAATATTTACCATCAAAATAGTAACTAATTTCTACACAAAATCATGAGCTCACACAAGATAAATATCCTCCTCCTAATTATAGTTTCTATCATACTGAAAGTTAGGCTTAAAATTTTAAACAATTTAATTAAGAGACCACTTTTGTCAATCAATATTGATAAATCTTATATTTTAAGCGGAATTTGAATATTTTTAAAATTAAGCTAGATATAAATTGATGGTCTTAATATGTAGATATATTTAATTTTAATTTTTTTAATACTATACGAAGTTTTTTTAGTGTGTTTTTAACTATAATAATATATTAAAATCTCCATAGAACTGATGGAGGTACACATGAAAAGAATATCAATAAATAATAATAATAAATTTGTAAACTAAAACATTTTTAACATGCCAATCACGCTAGAGTAGTTGAGTAAATTAAGAGACGTACATACACCACTACGTTTCTCGTCTTCTTTTTTAAATTTTAAAAATCCACTTTGGGAAACTGTTTTCTTTTCTTTGAACGAGAATTAACAACCTATTCATATAGCTTTACAATCAACTGTATAAATCCTGCCATCAATCTCTCGTGCTTTAAGGCTAAGAGAAACTTGATCACAGTTCCCCATCTTCATTTTACTCTTAGTTGTCTCAAGCATAAATATAATGAGCAGTTCTTTTCCAAAACAAAATTATGCACTTGTGCTACTTTTATTGCATGCAGCAGGATCCATTCTTGGATTCAACTGGGTTCCCAATACTACAGAAATAAAGTGCATAGAGAGTGAGAAGCAAGCACTCCTCAACTTCAAACGAGGCCTCATAGATGACTATGGCATGCTATCTACATGGAGGGACAATGACAATAATACAGATTGCTGCAAATGGAAAGGCATTCAATGCAACAATGAAACAGGTCATGTACACATGCTTCATCTACCTGGTCTGGGTACACAATATTTGAGAGGAGTCATCAATATCACTTCATTGGTTGACATGAAAAATATTCAACATTTGGATCTCAGCAATAACGATTTTCGAGGGAATCTCATTCCAAAACTCATTGGCTCCTTCACCAACTTGAAATACCTCAATCTCTCATTTTCTGCATTTAGTGGGAGGGTTCCTTGGGAACTTGGAAATCTTACTCATTTACGGTTTCTAGATCTAACGAACAATTATTATCTCCATGGACAAATTCCTTCTCAGCTTGGAAACCTTGTACATTTACGGTATCTGGGTCTAGGTAAAAATGATCTCAATGGAGAAATCCCTTATCAACTTGGAAATCTCTCACAATTGATGTATCTTGATCTTTTGGGAAATTCATTTTCTGGAGCACTCCCTTTCCAGGTTGGGAATCTTCCTTCCTTGCACACTCTTAGACTTGCTGGTAATTTTGATGTCAAATCTAAGGATGTAGAATGGCTGTCTAATCTCTATTCCTTAACAAATCTTGACTTGAATTTTTTACATAATCTTGGCTCCTCTCATCATTGGCTGCTAATGATCAACAAGCTTATACCAAACTTGAGAGAGTTGAGACTAGTTGATTGTTCTCTTTCAGATACTGATATTCGATCCTTGGTTTTTCCACATTTCAACTTTTCCACTTCTCTTACCATCCTTGATCTTTCTGCTAATATGTTGACATCCTCAACATTTTCAATATTGTTCAACTTTAGCCTTAATCTTCAAGAGCTTTATCTTTATGATAATAACATTGTTTTGTCATCTCCTCTCTTTCCAAGCTTTCCTTCTCTTGTGGTTCTTGACCTTTCTTATAATAATATGTCATCGTCATTCTTTCAAGGTAATTTCAACTTTAGCTCAAAACTTCAAAATCTTTTTTTACGAAATTGTAGTCTTATGGATGGGAATTTTCTTATGTCACCTGCTTCCATTATGAATTCTGCATCTTCTCTTGTTTTACTTGATCTTTCCTCAAATATGTTGAAATCATCAACTATATTTTTCTGGCTCTTTAACTCTACCACCACTCTTCGTACCCTTTACCTTTACAATAACATGTTAGAAGGTCCCATTCCAGATGGATTTGGAAAAATAATGAACTCTCTTGAAGCTCTTTACCTCTTTGATAACAAACTGCAAGGCAAGGTTCCTTCTTTCTTTGGGAACATGTGCACACTACAGACTCTAGACCTCTCATATAACAAGTTGAATGGGGAACTTTCTAGCTTCATTAAAAATTCTTCTTGGTGCAACAAAGACATATTTCAAAGTTTGGATTTATCGTCTAACCAAATTACTGGCATGCTACCTAAAAACATTGGATTGCTATCTAAGTTGGAGTATCTTAGTTTGGATGGAAATTATTTGGAGGACGAGGTCACTGAATCGCATCTTTCTAATTTTTCCAAATTAGAATCCTTAATCTTATCAGAGAATTTGTTGTCTCTAAAAGTTGCCCCTAGTTGGGTTCCTCCTTTCCAATTAAAATACTTGGGACTAAGATCTTGCAACTTAGGTCCAAGTTTTCCAACTTGGCTCCAAACTCAAAGTTCCTTAACCTGGTTAGACATTTCTGATAATCGGCTTAATGATTATGTACCAGAATGGTTTTGGAACAACCTTTACAATATCGAAATGTTGAATATGTCTCAAAATAATCTCATTAGTGAAATTCCTAATATATCATTGAAGCTTCTTTACAGACCATCTATAATTCTAAATTCAAATCAATTTGAGGGCAAAGTTCCGTCATTTCTGCTGCAAGCTTCAGAGTTGCTGCTTTCTGATAATAAATTTTCAGATTTGTTTTCATTCTTATGTGATCAAAGCACAACTTCAAACTTGGGCACCTTAGATTTATCAAACAATCAAATAAGGGGACAACTCCCAGATTGTTGGAAATCAGTTGGCTCATTACTGTTTCTCGATTTAAGCAACAATAAATTGTCAGGGAGGATTCCTCTGTCCATGGGATCCCTTGTTCAACTAGAATCCTTGGTTTTACGAAAGAATAATTTAATGGATGAATTGCCTTCTACTTTGAAGAATTGTAGCAATTTAATTATGCTAGATGTGGGTGAAAATATGTTATCTGGTTCCATACCATCATGGATAGGAGAAAGTATGCAACAATTGATAATCTTGAACATGCGAGGGAATCACTTCTCTGGAAATCTTCCAAATCATCTATGCTATTTGAAGCATATTCAACTGTTGGATCTTTCATGGAACAAGTTATCAAAAGGAATTCCAACATGCTTAGATAATTTTACTGCAATGTCAGAAAAAAGCATCAACAGAAGTGAAACTCTAAATCATATATATTGGTTGAATAGCACTTTCTATGAAATATATGGAAAATCCATTTTTAATAATTATAAGCTTGATATAACATGGATGTGGAAGGGTGTGGAACAAGGGTTCACGGATCCAGAATTGAATCTTAAGAGCATTGATCTCTCCTGCAATAATTTAACTGGTGAAATACCAAAAGAGGTAGGATATTTGCTTGGGCTAGTATCTTTGAATTTATCAAGAAACAATTTGAGTGGAGAAATCCCTTTTGAGATTGGAAATTTAAGTTCACTAGATTCCCTTGACTTATCAAGAAATCATTTCACCGGGAGAATTCCTTTTTCTCTTTCTGAAATTGATGGTCTAGGAAAATTAGACCTGTCACACAACTCTCTCTCCGGAAGAATTCCATCAGGAAGACATTTTCAAACATTTGAAGCCTCTAGTTTTGAAGGAAATGTTGGTCTTTGTGGAGAACAACTTAACAAAAGTTGTCCCGGAGATAGATATCAACCAGCAGCAGTAAAGTCTCAAGAACCAACAGTTTATGGTGATGATTCAGTTTTCTATGAGGCATTATACATGAGCTTGGGAGTAGGATTCTTCACTGGATTTTGGGGTTTATTAGGGTCAATACTTCTTTGGCGTCCTTGGAGAAATGCTTATCTCATGTTCTTGAATAGATTGACAGATTACATATATGTATGGTTGGGGACCCTATGGTGAATGTGGCAAAGTGCTGTTGTTGGCTCGAAGGCTATACCAGGTATGTTGCAGCTTCTATTTTTTACATTCATGGTTTATCTTATGCCACAGTTAAATAAATTAAGAATTACTTCACATATTGAAAAAATAATCTATATTTCAAACGAAAAGCTCATTTTGAAGATTCTAGAAAGGACATGCTATTGCCCTCAGAGGTCTAGTGGTTGCCTCAACCCTACCAACATGAAGATTGGGAGTTTCATTCCCCAATCCCACAACTGCGAAATGCAACTCCCTTTTTAACAAGGACAAATAAAAAATGTTCGTTTTTACAAAATTATGATATTTACATTCATTTGAAATTTCATGTAGACAAATTACAAATACAATTGTCTTTATCTTTCAATTCACCACTTTAACGCATGTAATAAAAATTGTTGCAGTTAAACAAAGATGTGGTACACAATTCTGATCTGGGATGAAAGAATCGTTGGTTTGGTTGCTACAAGATATTTTCTTAGTGTTGTAGTTGACATTGTCTTGTACTCGGTAAATGAATTGTAAAATCTTGCTTCCAGAAACTTACTGTGGTTTTATTGTGTAATTTGTTTGTAATGTTTTCTTTTTAATTCAAGTGCTTCTTGCCAATTCCCACATATAACAGTTCTAAAGCATAACATTAAGCCAGTGTTGTGTTGTTGTTCTTCTCACTCACATTTCATGAATGAATTATCTTATAATTGTCATGAAGATAGATAAGGGATATAAGAGGCCCAATAACACAAACTTGGGTTCCATTACCCAGTTCTTATTTAGGAATAAGTGATACAATGATTTTCATTCTAAAACACAATTGCGTCTTATTCAGTTTTGCCATTTCTTTTGCATTTTTTTTATATTCCTTCATTTAATGGTTGAGAGTTTGTACACTTTACTAGAAGCTGTAAATTCACTATCCAAGTTCTGGTTTTATAATCTGCGATAAAGGTATCATTACATTAGTGCGAATTCTCACTAGGTATCAATCAAAATACCTCTACAATACTATACCACGTATTAATTTACCATAGAAGTGGTCAAGTACGATGCAACATTGGTGAATGAAATTGGTGAAAAAGGGGAGTGAAATCAGGAATTCAGATTAGATCAATCCCACGAAAGAATTCGTACAATAGAGAATTGCGGTTTGAAAACAAATTTATAAGCATTTTTATGAATTTCTCTAAAATAAATTCATCATTTTTATAAAGAAATAAAAGTGTTAATAAACTTTATGCAGTATACCGTAGGCAAAGTATAGAAAAGCAAAATAATAATAATAAAAGTAACAGATTCATGGAAATGAGGGAAAATAAGAACAGTGATAGACGAAATTAAAACAAGCTGGTTCTGTGACCTGTTCTCTGGCGTGTGCATCTTTTCTTCAGTTTATAGTTCAGTGCTTTGTTTCCCTTTGCTTCTTGATTGGAATTTATTAACCCAGTCTTAGCTTTCTTTTTCCTTTTTTTTTTTTTTTTATCTTTATATCAATTTGGCCAAGTCCAATTTCAGTGGCCTAACTTTTTTTTTTCTTTTAACGTGTGTGAAGATTTTTCATATTTATCCAAATTACACTTTTATTAGAATTAGATCTCATAACTTTTGCTGTCAATTTCACTATTTAAATCATTGATGTGAAAATCATATCTACATCGAAACGGTTTTCTCATCAGATTTAGAAAGTGGTTGAATTAGATCAAATTAGACAGTTTCTGAAAAGAAAAAAAAAAACATGGAAATTATACAGTTTACAAACGTTATTCTTTTGGAAAAAGAAATATTGAAAACGACATATAAAGGATGGATTATTATAAATAACATTTAAACTTCTCTTTCAAATGTGATAAGTACTGAATGTAATTGATGGTAAAGGATGGATTATTATCTGTAATCTATAATATATCTATAACATATAATATAATAAAGGCATCGATCTTATTTAATATAGATATTTTTTTAAAGATGATTTTACTTTTATATTTTTAAATAATAAAAATAATATTAAAAATTACTCATTCTTACTAAGATAAGATTTTAACTTAAGATCTCTAAGCTTAATGACCAAATGCAACATCTATTAATCTACTAAATATTAATAATTTTTAAATATTTTTTTAATAAAAAAATATAGAGGTACAAAGTGTTTTAACCTCACTAATTAATATATATATAGGGGTTATAATTACACCGGTGTAACTTTTACTAAGTGTTACACCGGTCAATAACTTTATATTAAATGTGAATTTTGTAAATCCAACCGTTAGATTAAAAGTTCATATCTCTTAGATTATATATACAAAATTTTACATTAATCCAAGATGATTTGATACTTCATTTTTATAAAACAAAATTGACGTAATATATTTATTTTAAAATACACTAAAATATGAACACTTTAATTATTTTCAAGTTGCTATTCAATTTTAACAAAATTTGATATGCACATATAAAGTAATATGAACTTTTAATCTAACAGTTGGATTTACAAAATTTACCTTTAATATAAAGTTATTGAGCGGTGTAACACTTAGTTAAAATGACACCGGTATAATTATAACCCCTCAATATATATATATATATATATATATATATATATATATATATATATATCTATAAAAATAGATAAAGGGGATACTTCAGTTTTGTTTCCACAAATTTAATGACTAATTTATCCTTTATTAATATGTTTTCTTTCTTAATCTATATGGATATAACCGGCAATAGAAAAAATAGGATTTTAAAATTAAACATGTGTCTTTCATCTCCTTCACTTTTCAAACCAACCCACTACTCTCGCATTCATAACTTCTCTAGAACTACAGATAACTTCTCATTGTACGTTACAATTTTTTGGGTGTTTGGGCAAACCAAAACCTATCCTACAAATTCATTCGGATTGTTATTTTTTCCTTTTGACTTATTGTTGTGATGATTTATTATCTTCAATTATAGGTGCTTCGACATATATAAGTTCAAATTCGTCCCCCTGATACCCAGGTGAAATCTTTTAGTATTTTTTTTTGTATAATTCATTTATACTATCAATGTTTCAAAATTTCGGAGACCCATTCATTGCATTGCAACACCTTCTCTCTTTCTTTGTAACCATTTCAATTTTTCATTCACATTTACGTTTTTATGGTTTGTTGGGTCAATTGCATTGCAATCTTTCATTTTCAATTTCGTCTTTTTATATTATCGAAATTATATTTTGTTTTCGTGTTTTCCTTTCTGTGCTGATGATTTTTATTTTACTTAATGAATATTATAATAACACTTTTACAAAACAGGCAACTTTCTCATGCCAGACACACACAAAGCAACACATAAGATTATAATAGACAAAGACGCGCAACAAAACAATTATTTTTCCACACCCAAAAGGAAAACCACCCACCCTTATTTCAAATGCAAAACTCCACTTAAGCGTAACCGTTATTATTTGGACTTTTATTATTTGACTGTTAATTACTGTGTCTCTGCGTATTAATGTGTTGTTTGCCGTCTTTGCAAACATTGAAAAGTGAAAGGATAAAATTTTTCGACTTCAATTCGGTGTTTCTTATTTGGGTTATGGTAATTGGGAGTTTTGGGGTTGAATTAATTGGGTAAACTTTAATATGGTATAATTTGTTCGGGTTGCATTAATTGGGTGAAATGTAATTTAGTATAATTTGAGGGAATTTCTTTGTTTGAGGGTAATAATTGAAGTGGATGGGTTTATATTTTCAGTTCGAATACTAAATATATGACAGACGCAAATAGTTAAAGGTAGAGTTTTGTATTAAAATTTAATATTTAAAATTGAAAATTAAAAATATAAAATTCAAAATTTAAAATTTAAAGTTTAAAATTTAAAATTTAAAATTTTAAAATTAAAATTTAAAATTTAAAATTTAAATATTAAAATTTAAAATTTAAAATTTAAAATTTAAAATTTAAAATTTAAAATTTAAAATTTAAAATTTAAAATTTAAAATTTAAAATTTAAAATTTAAAATTTAAAATTTAAAATTTAAAATTTAAAATTTAAAATCTTAAATCTTAAATCTTAAATCTTAAATCTTAAATCTTAAATCTTAAATTTAAAATTTAAAATTTAAAATTTAAATTCTAAAATGTAAAATTTAAAAATTAAAAATTAAAAATTAAAAACTAAAATTTAAAATCTAAAGTTTAAAATTTTAAATTTAAAATTTAAAGTTTATAGTTTAAAATTTAAAATTTAAAATCTTAAATCTAAATTTTAAAATTTAAAATTTAAAATTTAAAATTTAAAATCTAAAATCTAAAATTTAAAATTTAAAGTTTTAATTTAGAATTTAAAATTTAAATTTAATTTAAATTTTAAAATTAGGCATATATTAAATTTGAATTTCTAATAAAATATAGTTATATATTTAAATTTTTAAATCTATTAAGATAGTAAGTTTAAATATGATTTTTGTTTTATAATTTCAAAGGGAAAAAATGAATTCAGAAAATAGAGATATTTTAAATTTAAATTTTTAATAAATTGATTAAAATTATTAAAATTTAAAATTTAAAATCTAAAGTTTAAAATTTTAAATTTTAAATTTAAAGTTTAAAATTTAAAATTTAAAATTTAAAATTTAAAATCGAAAATCAAAAATTTAACATTTAAAATTTAAAATTGTAGCAAAATTTGTAAGAAATATCTGTAAATTATTTTTCGCAAATAAATTCGCAAAAATTTTTTGTGAATATTATTTTGCAATAAAGTTCGAAAAAAAAAATAATGCTTTTCTAATAATGAACACCTAAAAATTCTATAAAAATTGGAGAAAAAAGAAAGGATCATATGCGTAAGCGCATATTTTATTTTTCCGACTCCATACTATTTTTGGTGCCTTTTTCTCTCAGTACTTCTACTTACATTTCTTTTTACTAACAGTTATCTATACTATATTCACTACTCACATCACTTTTTCTTTCATTCATCTTTTATTTTTCTCTATCCTTCTTTTTCATTATTTGTTCAACCTCACCCTGTATTACACCCCCTGTGTATGTGCTTTGGAAAAACTCCTTCACATTCGCATCCATCATTATGCAATTTATGCACCGCATCATTATTACTTTGTTTGAAACTGCACGTTTAACACTCAAAACGCTCCCCACGAATTCGAGTAAGCTTTCGCTGGAAATCGCCTGTAATATTAACCTAAGTCGTTCCCGCGAAGAAGATAAAGGCGCGTTTAGGGAAATATAAAAATCTATTTTACGTTGGATTACATAGGTCTGACGTAAAATTTACATCTACGTCAAGTGTGACTCCTGTCTAACATAGATTTTAAATTTTATGTCAAATACTTATGCAGTTGGCTGACGTAAAAAAAATAGACTCATTTTCAAAATTATCATCACATTTTTTTTACGTCACATATTTTTATGTTTGATGAAAAATTCCTACCATAAATTCTATATTTTGCACCCGTGTCCGCATGCTATTTTGTGATATGATTATTGGGAGATTGTTCAAGCGATTGACCTTGCAACTCAACATTGTTAAGGTACGTGCCACTAATTTTCATGCTTTGAATTTGAAATGAGTTTGTTTCATTTGACCACGTATATTATAACTTCTAAAGTTAAATGCTTCAATCTCCCAATATTCTCCTTAATTACATTATTTCTACTTTTTCAAGTTTGTCAACCTTTTTGGGTGATTCTTTTTCATATTATTGTCAGTATTTTTCTATATAAAAAAAAAAATCATGTCAAGTGTCGGCAGTTACACAAATTGTAGTGGATATTTTTTTTTTTTATATTTTAATTAGAATATATTTAATAAAAATTCAATTGAAATATTTTCCTAAAATATAAAAATATTCTTGTATAACATTAAACTCTAAAAAGTTTTAAAGGAATATATATATATATATATATATATATATATTCTTTTCAAATAAAATAAGTTTAGTAAACTTTTTTAAAGTTTCGTCTATTTATTATTTTAAATTTTATTTTCTTTTAAGTTTTATTTTAATTTTTAAAAGAAAGAAAATTCAATTTAAATATTTTCTTAAAATATAAAAAATGTATGTGCTATGAGTTGGCAGTTACACAAGTTATAGTAGATTTTTTTTAACTTAATTAAAATAGATTTAAAAGAAAATTTTAATTTAAATATTTTATTAACATATAAAAATGAGTCATGTCATGAATTGACGGTTAAGTAATTTAAAAGAATAAAATTTAATTTCAATATTTTCTTTAAATATAAAAATGAACGCACCATAAGTTAAGAGTCGTTGACGGTTACACAACTTATAGTGTATTATTTTAATATATAATTGTACCGTCCAGGTCAAGATCCGACTTGACCTCTACTCGGCTAACCCCCGACTAGGTCATCAGGCCCTAAGCCCTCTCGCCTTATAGGCTCAGGACTAGGAGGCAAGTGTGCCGTCCAGGTTGCAATCTGACCCCGTCGTCCATTCGGCAATAAGACGAGCATGGTCTTCTACTCGACATTAACCCGACTGAAGGTTCAGCATAGACCTAGCCGATCATAACCCGACTCGACCTGGTAGCTCGATTCCTCTCGCCTATAAACGAACTACTCGGCATTTACCTGACTAGACCCTCGGTATGGACCCAGTCGGTCGGAACCTGACTAAGCTCGTTCCTACTAACCCCGCGTCATCGTGGTAAGAACGGTTAGGGAAATCCCTTCATTCTCGGGGCCAAGAGGCCCATGAACGACGTACCATAAAATCCAAAACCTTAGAGTTGAGAAGGCAGATTACACTTTTGAATGTTCTAGTTTTGAGGCATGACCTAGGGAAAAATCCTAGTGCACCCCTTGGCCGGAACATTTTGGCGCCTACCGTGGGGCTACGGTGAAACTTCTCCTGCGCCCCAAGTCATAGAGAAGAACTTGCTCTTTACCATGGCGAGAGGCGACAACAACAACAACGACGCACAACACCCTACCATGGAGGAGATGATGGCCATGATCAATGGCCTAAGGGAGGAGAATGCGCGGTCCAGGGAGAGAGAGGAGGCCATTCAGTGTGAGAATGAAGAGATCAAGAGGAGAGCGGACGAGATGCAGGCCAGAATAGCGGCCAGTACCAGGACTACGGAGGAGGATGTCATGCTGGAGGTCCCTAGAGATTTTTGACCTTTTTCGGAAGCCATAGAGACCGAGATCATCCCTAGGGATCATCGGATACCACAGGTCGAGCCTTTTGATGGAACGCAGGACCCCAGTAAGCATTTGACGGACTTCCGAGCTCAAATGTTGATCTGTGGTGGGAGCATGGAGGTCCGCTGCAAATTGTTCATGGGCACACACAAGAAGGCAGCGCTTGATTGGTTCAGCGGTCTTCCTGAATGATCGATCACCGACTTTGATGTCTTTAGCCGACTCTTCATGGCGCAATTCGCCGCCAACAAGAAGAAACCGCCGATTACGTCGGATTTGTTCGACCTCAAACAACAACACGAGGATTCGCTAAAAGACTTTCTACAAAAGGTTCAACGAGGTCGCACTGAGGATAACGTCGTTGGACGAGAGAATGGCAGTCATTGCATTCTAGAAGGGTTTAAGGTCCGGGACTTTCGACATCGCGCTCGAAAAAGCGAACTGTCAAACGATGTCGGAGGTCAGGGCTTTCGCCTTGAGCCACATCAAGACGAAGCAAAACCAGATCATTAAAAGAGCAGCTGAAAGCTGAGAGGTCGGAGGCAGTAATAAGGAAGGCAACAAGCATCTACGGGTACGCTCAGAATGGAATAAGCGACGTAATCACTACGAGGCCAAGGAGGGAAATCACAGGCAGGCGGATTATGGTGGTCGGCCAAGGGGCGAATGGACACGGAGCAACGAACAGGAAAAATTCACCCCACTCAACGTTCCCAGGAGACACATACTCCATGATGTTAACAGCGCATCATTGTTCGAGTTTCCGGCGGTGACTGACCGCCAGTTGGGTCCTTACAAGACCGACTGGTGTGAGTTTCATCGCGCCCATGGACATACCACAGAGAATCGCTTCGTTCTCGGTAGGCAGATCGAGCGTCTTATCAAGGAAGACTGGTTAAAAAAATTCATCACAAGTAAGCATGATGAGGGCTCGGTGGACAGACGACACAGACATGAAGGGCAAGATGCGAGGGGAGGAAGACGTAAAGGGAGATCTCCACCGAGAGATGTCCCAGAGAAGAGTTTAGAGACCCACCAACAGGCCGTTCATGGAGACTTTAACACCATAGCGGGGGGATTCGCTAGAGGAGGCCCGACATCGTCAGCACGGAAGAGATACTCTCGCTCGATGTTGTCGATCTCGGATTGGATGAGACCCTCTCGGCCAGCCATCACATTCTCGGACGCCGACTTTGAGGGTGTGTCCCCACATGAGGATGACCCGATAGTCGTCTCGGCGATAGTCATGGGTTACAACGTGAAACGCGTACTGGTAGACCAAGGCAGCTCGGCGGACATAATGTTTTGGGAAGCTTTTGTCAGGATGAAAATTTTGACTGATCGTCTCATGCCATATGCAGGTACATTAGTTGGTTTTGCAGGTGATCAGGTAACAGCTAGGGGATACGCCGACTTGGAGACAACTTTCGGCCAGGGAGACCACATGAAGACTATCACTGTCCGATACCTGGTGGTCAATGCTCAGTCGTCCTACAGCATACTAGTCGGACGACCGACATTGAATAAGTTGGGAGCAGTCGTCTTCACACCCCACTTGAAGCTGAAGTACCCTTTACCCAGCGGAAAGGTTAGGGTCCTCTGTGTTGATCAAGAAGTCGCGAGGAAGTGCTACGAGGACAGCCTGAGGGCGAGGAGACAGTTATATGTGACACAAGTTGATCGGGGGGTCCAGTCAATCGAGTTAGATCCGAGGATGACTCACTTCGATTCCCGACCAGCCCCAGCGGAAGATGTCAAGGAAGTTAGCTTGGCCGAGGGAAAAACGGTCAAGATTGGTGTGTCTTTGGCTAAAGAAGATGAGGAAGGGTTGCTGACCGTTTTGAAAAGCAACGTGTCCGCTTTTGCATGGAGTGCTGGCGACATGCCAGGCATTGATCCCGACTTCCTATGTCACCGTCTCATGGTCGACCCCAATGCGAAGTCAGTAATTCAAAAACGACGAAAGTTTGGAGAGGATAAAAAGAGGGTCATAGCCGAGGAAACGAAGAAATTGTTGACAGCTGGTCACATTCAGGAAATCCAATACCCGACGTGGCTAGCGAATGTGGTAATGGTACGAAAGAGCAACGAAAACTGGAGGATGTGCACGAACTTCACCGACTTAAACAAAGCTTGTCCAAAAGATTCATACCCGCTGCCCAACATAGATTGTCTAGTCGAAAACGCATCAGGGTATGAATTATTGAGTTTCATGGATGCGTACTCGGAGTACAATTAGATCAGGATGCACCCTGCCGACGAAGATAAAACAACATTCATAGCCGATCAAGCCACCTACTGTTACAAGGCGATGCCTTTCGGTTTGAAGAATGCGGGGGCGACATACCAGAGGCTTATGGACAAGGTGTTGGCCGATCAGCTAGGAAGGAATGTGGAGGCATACGTGGACGACATGGTTGTCAAGTCGCCTAGCATGTGTTGGCATTTTTCTGACTTGCAAGATTCATTCGACACCCTAGCACGCTACCAGCTCAAATTGAACCCCGCAAAGTGTTCTTTCAGCGTCCAAGCAGGAAAATTCCTCGGGTTCCTGCTGACTCATCGTGGCATTGAGGCAAATCCTGATAAGTGCTCCGTCATAATCAGTGTGAGAAGTCCCGCGACGGTAAAAGAGGTCCAGCAGTTGACAGGGAGGTTGGCCTCCCTCTCTCGGTTCCTTTCAAAGGTAGCGGACAAGTTGCTCCCCTTGTTCCAATGTTTGAGGAAGAACGACCGGTTTGCGTGGATAGATGAATGTGAAAGAGCATTCGGCGAACTGAAGCAGGCTCTCACCTCACCGCCCATCCTCACCAAACCGCAAGCCGACCTCCCTTTGCTGGTGTATTTATCGGCATCTGATAGCGCTATCAGCGCGGTCTTAGTACAAGAGAAAGGTAACTCCCAACTACCGATTTATTTTGTTAGCAGGGTGTTGCAAGGAGTAAAGGTTCGTTATCAAAAGATCGAGAAGCTAGCACTCACCATAGTGATAACCGCATGGAAGCTCAGACATTATTTTCAGAGCTACGAAACGGTAATCCGAACAGATTACCCTATCAAGCAGGAGCTGCAAAAGCCCGACCTTGCTGGCAGAATGATGAAGTGGTCAATCGAGTTGTCTGAGTTCACAATCAAGTACGAACCAAGAGGAGCCATTAAAGCCCAAGTGTTGGCCGATTTCTTGGTAGAATTGACCCCACCAGCCGAGGAGGACTCCTCTGGAGAAAGTGAGTGGATCCTATCGATTGACGGAGCTTTGAATTTAGGTGGCAGTGGAGCAGGGATCGTCCTTGAGGGACCGAGAGGTATACTTTTGGAACAGTCGCTACGCTTTGAGTTTCGGGCTAGCAACAATCAGGCAGAGTACGAAGCGCTATTGGCAGGGATAGCTTTGGCGAAAGAAATGGGTGCAACAAGCCTATCGACCAGGAGTGACTCACAACTTGTGACGGGGCAGGTAGCAGGAACCTTCTAGGCCAAAGATCCCCAACTGGCTCGGTACCTTGAAAAAGTAAAGGTCATGCCGGCCGGCTTTACCAAGTTTTCACTGAATCATGTTCCCAGGGAGCAAAATTCACGAGCCGACCTCTTGTCTAAGCTAGCAAGCACAAAGAAGCCAGGGGCTACTCGGTCAGTTATCCAAGAGACATTAGCATAGCCGAGTATAAACGAGGCGCAAGGGAATGTCCTATTCATCCAGGAAGAGCTTAATTCGTGGATGGGACCGTACATCACATATCTAACTCGGGGGGAACTACCGGAGGACAAAAGGGAGGCATCGTTGGTGCAAAGAGAGTCGGCCAGGTTCGTAGTCATCAACGAAAGGCTGTACCAAAGGGGCTTTAGCTCTCCTCTCTTAAGGTGTTTGACCATGTCGCAAGCACAGAGAGTGATGGATGAAGTACATAGTGGAATGTGCGGAAGTCATATCAGAGGCCGAGCTCTGGTGTACAAAGTTGCCCGAGCAGGGTACTTTTGGCCATCCTTGAGGAACGACTGCGTCAATTGGGTCCAAAAGTGTGATGGATGCCAAAGACACGCAACCCTGCACCATTCCCCAGCTAAACGACTGTATTCAATATTATCCCCCTGGCCTTTCCACAAGTGGGGTATTGATATTCTCGGTCCATTTCCAATCGCGGTAAGGCAACTGAAGTTCTTGATAGTAGTTGTAGACTACTTCAGCAAATGGATCGAGGCGGAGTTAGTTGCAACCATCTCAGCAGAGAAGGTTAGAGCGTTTCTTTGGAAGAACGTGGTGTGAAGGTATGGAGTCCCTCAAATGCTCATTTCCGATAATAGGACACAGTTTGCAAGTGCGAGAGTCTGTGATTTTTGTAAAGAGGTCGGCATCCGAATGGCATTCACTTCCGTTGAACACCCACAGTCTAACGGCAGGCGGAGTTGGCCAACAAGGTAATTCTTTCAGGTTTGAAGAAGCGTGTCCAAGACTCAGGCGCTTCATGGGTGGAGGAGCTTCCCCGAGTGCTATGGTCGTACCACACAACTATTCATTCATCGACCCATGATACTCCTTTCAATCTGGTATACGGAACCGACGCCATGATCCCGATCGAAATTGCAGAGCCTTCACTACGCACTACAGCTTTTTCTGAAGAAGAATCCGACCAGGGAAGACGAGTTGATCTGGACTTGATCGCTGAGACAAGAGAGAGAGCAAGGATAAATCAAGTAGCAGCCTAGAGAAGAGCAGCCTTCAAGTACAACACAAAGGTCGTCCCAAGAGACTTTGTTGTAGGAGATCTAGTTTTGAGGTGTGCTCAGCTAACACAGACAAGGAACAAGCTGTCACCTAAATGGGTCGGCCCGTATAAGATTGATGATGTGGTCGGCAGGGGAGCTTACCGAATGAGGACCTTGGATGGAGGGATGATACCGAGAACTTGGAACGCCACAAACTTACGTTTTTACTATAGCTGATTTTTCTTTCATTTGTATTAGGTGCACTCTTTTCCTAACTCAGTATTTTTTCCCCGTAAAAATAGGAGGGGTTTTTTCTGAGAAGGTTTTTAACGAGGCACCACAATCCAATAATTTCTCTATTCAATGAATATCACTATCTCTTTTTTCTTCTCATGATTTTTGACATTCTTATACAGAAGTGAACAAACTCGTGATTGTCGACAAAAGTCTGACTGGGCGAGTATAAATAACTCGAAGACAAAACTCGTGATTGTCGGCAAAAGTCCGACTGGGCGAGTATAAATAACTCGAAGACAAAACTCGTGATTGTCGGAAAAAGTCCGACTGGGCAAGTATAAATAACTCGAACACAAAACTCGTGATTGTCGGCAAAAGTCCGACTGGGCGAGTATAAATAACTCGAAGACAAAACTCGTGATTGTCAGCAAAAGTCCGACTGGGCGAGTATAAATAACTCGAAGACAAAACTCGTGATTGTTGGCAAAAGTCCGACTGGGTGAGTATAAATAACTCGAAGACAAAACTCGTGATTGTCGGCAAAAGTCCGACTGGGCGAGTATAAATAACTCGAAGATAAAACTCATGATTGTCGGCAAAAGTCTGACTGGGCGAGTATAAATAACTCGAAGACAAAACTCGTGATTGTCGGCAAAAGTCCGACTGGGCGAGTATAAATAACTCGAAGACAAAACTCGTGATTGTCGGCAAAAGTCCGACTGGGCGAGTATAAATAACTCGAAGACAAAAAGTGGGCAGCACGATGGACGACTACACTTAACACATTCGGGTATTGGGCGACTTCTTCATACGAGTGAAGATGATTTTCCATTAGCTAAATGTTGTTTCCTTTTCTCGGTCGGACAGTTACCATGACAAACACGTCGATAGTCTCTCGCCCGTTTATGCAATTCAAAATTGGACGATATTTACCCAAGTAAATCCGCGAAGACTTCGTTTTCAGAATAACAAATTTTCTTTTACTGGTTGGAGTAATTTGACGGATCAGTTTAGGAAATTTCATTTTCAACGTCCAAGATGTTCCACTTAATTATACGGATCGGAATCCGACATATTTTGATAGTTTTTACTTGATTATGTGGATCGGACTTCGACCGATTAGTCCATAAAAGTCCATTTTCAACTTAAAAGAGATTCAATGTTTAACTTAGACAAATATTTGTCGTTATTCAAGTCGGAATTTGGACAACCAGTTCCATCAAGTCGAGATTTGGACGACCTGTTCCATCTAGTCGGCATTTGGACGACCAGTTCCGTCAAGGTTCACCTTCTTAACTTAGACAAACCTTTGTCACCATTTGGATGACCAGTGCCATCAAGTCGGCATTCGGACGACTAGTTCCATCAGGATTCAATTTTTAACTTAGAAAAAATTTTGCCATCTTTCTAGTTGGTATTTTGACGACTAGTTGTATTGAGATTCAATTTTTAACTTAGAAAAAAAGATTTGCCCTTTCTAGTCGGTATTTGGACGACTAATGGTATCGAGATTCAATTTTTAACTTTTAGAAAAAAAAATTTTCATCTTCCTAGTCGGTATTTGGGCGACTAGTTGTATTGAGGTTCAACTTTGGATGACTAGTTGTATCGAGATTCAATTTTTAAACTTAGAAAAAATTTTGCCATCTTTCTAGTCGGTAGTTGGACGACTAGTCGTATTGAGGTTCAACTTTAAACTTAGAAAAAATCTTGGCATTTCTCTAGTCGGTATTTGGACGATTAGTTGCATTGAAGTTCAATTTTTAACTTAGAAAAATCTTTGACATCTAGTTGCATTAGTCCTCTTACGAAACGTTCCTTTCTAACTTAGAAAATGCTGGTCATTTGCCCCATTCCCCTCATTAATTTGAAGTATAAAAACAAATAACGCGACGAGGCATGTAAGCAAGACTTAGAGAAAGAAGAAAATTCTTGAAATACGAAAAAGTCAATCAGTTACAAGCATTAGTAACCAGAGAAAACTAAGACTAGAAAGCGAAACAAATGCAAAAAATAAGGAAGTTGCAGAATAGGCTCAGTCATCCTCGGGCGGATCCACGAGTTTCCCATCCACGATCTCCTTGAAATAGCCAATGCCTTCAAGATCGACATCGGCGTACAAAAACTTCACTTGAGCAGCGGCAGCATCGAAGCCTTGGACAAATTTCTTCAGAGAGTCCATCTTCATTGCTTGAAGATCATTTTGGAGCTTCTCTACCTCAAGCTTCATCAAAGAAAAATCTTTCTCAAGTGCATTTGTGGCGTCAGCCAACTTGTCCCTAGCCAGGCGCGTCTCAATCAACTCACTCTCCATCGCGACCTTCTCGGTGACCCAAACCTGCTTCTCTTCGTCAAAGAGGCGACGCCCCTCCAGTAACTTATCTCGCTCGTTGGCCACCCATTTGAAGTCTGCTTTGCTCTTACTCAAACTTTCTTCCAGGGAAGAAATCTTCTTTCCCTGCGCTTTAGTCTCCCTCACTAACCCACGAATTTTATCTTCGTTGATAAGTGAAAGAGCCGAGAGACGATTCGTCAGCGATTCAACGCCCTTAGCGATGGAAAAAGCACTCATTTTTTCCAAATCGTCTCGGTCTCCGTCAAGCAAGTCGGTACCGCGAATATGAGCACTATGGTTAAAATTCTCGTCCCAGAAAGAAGCCACATTATCGCGCTCAACTCCATGGTTCACTGGCTCCCAATTCTCGCCAAGACACACGCTCAGAGTCCTCTCGGCAGATTGAACTTCTGTGTCGCCTTTATCCATCTCGGTGGCCACTACCGTTTCCAGGTTCACCACCGATACAGGCTTATCGGTCTCTCGGCGACGCTTATGTGAAGCCTCCCCATTAGCCTTCGACACGATCGCGGGACTCCCGGATCCCACGACCCTCTCGGTGGCCAACTCACCCGCTATAGCAACTTGGGAAACCTTCTGCTATTTCCATAGTTTCATCATTTCCTGGTTGCTCATGCTAGCCATTCTCTCTACAAAAAAAAATACATCAACAAGTTATGATAGAAACAAAACGCCAAACAGGAAAGGAAGTTTTCAACACCTGAAACAATAGTATACCTATGTACATTCTCAACTCATGAGGCCTACTCTCTAGATCTAGGAGTTTCCCAGTATTGAATAGGGTTTTCAACTCTTCAATTTTCTTAACGTCAACCTGATCGCTCTCGCAAAGGTTCTCGGAATCTAGACCACCAAATGCTATCGTTCTCCGACTCCAGTACAAAGGGAACCCCTTTAACACATTTTCATGACCCGGCATGCTACGAATGCAGAAAAATGATTTTTTAAAGTCCTTATAGGACGACTGGAATAATGATAACACGCCCCGACCTGAAACCCCACTAACGGACACCCAGCTAGTGCGCTTGCTAATCCTGCTCTCGAAGAAGTAGAAGAACTTATCTACAGTTGGGATTATATCGAGCCCCGCGCACAAAACCTCAAAACCACGTACAAAGGCCCAACTATTTGGGTGCATATGGGTCGGGGCAACACCCAAGGCCTGAAGTACCCCCTTTTCACAGTCAGTAAGGGGCCATCTCACCCTAATTTTAGAAATGAGGGTAGTATAACAAAAAGTAAATTTTTCTGTTGAGGGCGAACTGATACAGACCGGTTCTTTGTCACCACAGGGTTCACAAATAACTACGTCGTTCCCATCACGACAAACCACATGATCTCTACAAAAGCTATCCATAGCCTCCCAGGAATTTATCAAAGACTTACACTTTAACGCATCATCTTTAACCCATTTATATAACTCCCCATAACTCGCGGCAGCCATGGCAAATATAAACTTAGACTAACCTACAACCCAAAGGTTTGCAAAAAAAACCACTACAATAGCAGGATAAATACGCGTACCTAAGGGGCTCTCACACCACTTCACCCACTAAAAACAGGGACAAACTACCGTTGACCGCCGTAGCTCAGAACGGAGAAGAAAGAGACCGCCGGAGAACAATGTACGCGAGGAGGAAAATACAAATAACTTGAAAGGATAGGAGGCCACCTCTATTTATAGAGGTGAAGAGCCGCGCGTGAGGGGGAAAAACCCAAAAGCCACAACGCGCATGGGGCGTTGTAACCCCTAACCAAAGGGGGCCCACCTCATTAACCCTGGTAATAGGCACCGCCACGTGGCTTTGCCATTACTCACACCCCTGCAACGCCGTCCTTGCAATAAATGCATGTCCCTTCCTGGGTAAGGGGAAAAGACACGTCTTGCCAGATCCCGAGACACCATGACTTCCCAGGATTTTAGTGTACCATCCAGGTCAAAATCCGACTTGACCTCTACTCGGCCAACACCCGACTAGGTTACTGGACTGCAAGCCTTCTCGCCTTATTGGCTCAGGGCTGGAAGGCAAGTGTATCATCCAGGTCAAAATCCGACTTGACCTCTACTCGGCCAACACCTGACTAGGTTACCAGACTACAAGCCCTCTCGCCTTATTGGCTCAGGGTTGGAAGGCAAGTGTACCGTCCAGGTCAAGATCCGACTTGACCTCTACTCGGCTAACACCCGACTAGGTCACCAGGCCCTAAGACCTCTCGCCTTATAGGCTCAGGGCTGGGAGGCAAGTGTGCCGTCCAGGTTGCAATCTGACCTGGTCGTCCATTCGGCAATAAGGCGAGCATGGTCTTCTACTCGGCATTAACCCGACTGAAGGTTCAGCACAGACCTAGTCGGTCATAACCCGACTCGACCTAGTAGCTCGATTCCTCTCGCCTATAAACGAACTACTCGGCATTTACTTGACTGGACCCTCGGTATGGACCCAGTCGGTCGGAACCCGACTAAGCTCGTTCCTACTAACCCCACGCCATCGTGGTAAGAACGGTTAGGGAAATCCCTTCATTCTCGGGGCCCAAGAGGCCCATGAACGACGTACCATAAAACCCAAAACCCTAGAGTTGAGAAGGCAGATTACACTTTTGAATGTTCTAGTTTTGAGGCTTGACCTAGGAAAAAACCCTAGTGCACCCCTTGGCCGGAACAATAATCTATACTAATATATAATGGAGATACTTTTTTTAGTAATTATCTTGGTCGCCACATTTTATTGACCAATATATCCTTTTATTTTAAAAAAATTAGAAAAATAATATTTTTAATCAAATTCAAGAACTTGAAACTAATAAATTAATTCACTAGTGGAAAAATAGGATATTACGTCCCCCGTTTTACGTCGGACTTACAAACACCCGACGTAATAAAAACGCGGTGGCATGGTTCGTAAATTTAGTTAAATTATTTACGTCGGACCTCCTAGGGTCCGACGTAAATTTTAACATCTATGTCGACTATGCATTGTGTCCGACGTAGATGTTAAAATTTACGTCGGAACCTACTAGGGCCGACGTAAATAATCCATGCCCTTTAATTAAAAGGAAGTTCACGCAATGGACATTTCAAAAATTTAAACCCAAACTCATCTCCCGCGCGTTGTACAATGGAGGCCAGCGAGAAATCCCTCCGCCTCCTCCTCAAATCGTGGCTCTTCCTCACTTATGTCTACTTGTTCATCTACATCTTGCTCTCTTCCAGCGTCATTTTGTACAACAAGGTACTCATTTCCCCTTTTCTTCATTTTCTTCACTTGACAATGTTTTCTCACTGAAAAAAATGGATTTTTTCATGTCTTGGGGCAGTGGGTTCTTTCGCCCAAATACTTCAACTTTCCCCTCCCCATTACGCTCACCATGATCCACATGGGGTTTTCTTGGGCGGTTGCATTTGTCCTCGTGAGGGTCTTTAAGGTAACCCATCTTCTTCTACTTACTACTTTCTTTGTGCATTCTGAGTTTTTGAAGCTGGAGAAGGAAGTGGCCAAGTCCAGGTTGCAGCACGGGCCATTCTGGTTGGAGAATAGACCGTTCTCCATGCAGAACGGGCTGTTTTCCATTCAGAACGGGCCGTTTTCCATGCAAAATGGGTCGTTCTTCTTGGAGAACGAGCCGTTCTCAAACCAGAACGGCCCGTTCTGCTTGCATTCATTTTTCTTACTTTTTTAAAATTTTTTACAACTTTTTACGTCGGACCTTGTAATGTCCAACATAAATTTACGTCAGTTTTCGCACCCCGACATAAATTTACGTCTCTCACTTCAACGTCAGAGGTTTTTTCGACGTAAAACCCCTAAAATAACCGACGTAAAATGTATGTTCTGTACTAATATATAAAGGGATATATTTTTTAGTAATCACCTTGGTCTCCACCTTTTATTGACCAATATACCCTTCTATTTTAAAAAGAAAGAAAAAATAATGTGACACCCTTACTACCCCCAACATATATATAAATAAATCTTGTAAATAAACTAAAGAATAAAATATTCAACGTTGGTAAAAGGGTTCACATAAAACTTTCATAAATAACCAAAATAATTAAAAAAGAAATTTAGAAAGTAAAATTTGAGAATTTACAAATTGCTTTCAAAAGAGAATTTATATCTCTAAATACATATAAAAATTTATCCTAGAATTCTCTGTCCCGATGTCATAATATCAGAGCACACCCACAACTCAATGGTTGACATTCTAGATGCCACTCAAAGCTGAATCTTCCTCACCTAAAACATTCACAAATTGTATGGTGAGAAAAGAAAATATTTATATATAAAGCACACAAGGAAATCCACAACATCATCTCATCATAACTTGGAATGTTATTTACAAGCATTTCTATAGATATATCATCATTCTATCAATCATTCATCTTCACATCTCAATTCACAATTAAACCAATCCATCACAATCCACACAAATCTTACAATTAACACTATGCCAAGGCCATGCCACATTTGACACAAGTGATACAGATTAATTGCCTCACTCATCCCACACCATGCCAGGGGCACGCTCGTCCTTGTAGCATCACTTACTCAAGGTTTGTCTCATCCCTGGTCATTAGTGTGAGGAACCACAATCATATTACAATCCACACAATCTCTTGCAATTAACCCTATGCCAGGGATGCCATATTTGACATAAGTGATGCGTGTTAATTGCCTCACTCATCCCACACCATGTCAGGGGCACGCTCGTTCTTGAAGCATCACTACTCAAGATTCGTCTCATCCCTGGTCATTAGTGTGAGGAACCACAATCACAATCATAATCATATCCACACAACATCTCATATCATATCTCAATTTCATATTACATACACAATTCCATATCACATACACGATAGATAAGTCCAACAAAATAAGGGTTTACACAACCCTCAAGCAATTCACATCTAGATCATCAATTTTTATCAAGTAATATAGCAATAACATTCATAAATTAATATAATAATCAATGGAATTATCAATTTAATACAATCTTAACATAAATAGTAAAACCCCCAATTGTTCCAAAACCTAACTCACAGGCACTTTTTTACAATTTCGTTCTCTTTCCCAGATCATCATTCTTACAAATTAAATATATATTTCTAATCCTCAACACATACAAAATCTAATGATATCATTAATTCCTCAAACAGAAATAATCCAATTTTTTCCAAAACCTAACTTAGAGGCACTTTTTTATAATTTCGTTCTCTCTCCCAGAGCATTATTTTTACAAATTAATCATATATTCATAGTCCTAAATACATACAGAATCACATAAGACCAATAATTCTCCAAACAGAAATAATTATAAAATTATTCATAATCCTAAAGGTTCTTCCTCTACCCAATTCTCTCATGTAACTACATATAAATAATCCCCTTTTCCCCAGTACCTGGATAAACAGCAGTTGAAACTACAACAGAGATCTCTTGGTCTCCTCCTCTAAGTGCCCCTCGGTCTTCAAAGAGTGTAGAAGGGAAAGAAGAGAATATAGAAGAAAGAAGTCATAACTGAAAAATATCATTTTGTGAGTGCTAGAGCACCCAATTTATAAGCATCAGGATTCGCAGAACGACCCGTTTCAAATCCGGAACGGCCCATTCTGAAATCACACATCATGTGAAAAATTCACATCTAGAACGGTCCGTTCTCAAACCAGAATGGCCCGTTCTCAAACCAAAATGGCTCGTTCTCAATAAGGTTCAAAGGCCATTTTTGAAATCTGGAACGGCCCGTTCCAGTTGGGAACGGCCCGTTCCCAACTAAGAATCATAGGCAAAATTTAATGGTTTGGAACGACCCGTTCCAAATCCAGAACGACCCATTCCATGCTTCCATAAGTAGGTCTATTTAGTAATTTGGAACGGCTCGTTCCGGGCTACTAAACCACCTTAATTGGGCTCTTGGCCCGGTGAAAATTGGGCTGTTACAATTCTCCCCTCCTTTATGAAATTTTGACCCTAAAATTTTTGCAAAGGTAGACTCCTCGCATCTTGCTTTCTAATTCCTATTCAACCTCACTACCTTATACATGTACAACTCTATCAATTTCACCCAAGAATGTCTATTATCAACAAGGGTAAGACAAGTAAACGTGGCTAGTCCATCCACTATAACCCAAAGAGAATCAATCTCTTAAGCGTCTCAGACAAACCTAAAACAAAGGTCTATCCACTCACCATCTCACTTCCAAAATGGGACGTCTAAGTGTGACAAAAATTCCTAAAAACTTCTAGCATACTAAACACGAGTATACAAATTCCTCTACTCCTCTCTTTATCTTAGGCCACCATGTTTCCGTTGCACCACTCTGATACATCCTCCTAAGGTCCCAATACATCTCAGTAGCTCCTAAATGAATGTTAAGAGTACTCTTATGTCCTTCCTCTAAAATCATCTTTCTTAATTCAAGGTTACTAAGCACCCCAGTTTGTTCTTGCACCTCAAAACAACGTCGATTTCTACTCAGAAATGGTTATCTATACTTTTACCAATCTTCTCCACTTATTTCCCTAAGAAAGGATCTGACTCCTAGGCTTCTCTAATCTCATCCATTAATTCACTAGTCACTTTCAACATAATCAATTCAACGCTCCTAAGGATAATCTCACACACCAAGCATAAGTCTTTAAATTCTTCAATCAAATCCAACCCTTAAATCATCAAAAATGATATATCAAAGGTCATCATAATCAAGGCATCTGCCACAATATTAGTTTTACTTCTATGATCATCTCTAAAGATCAAGCACCTAAGCGTAGGTTCACTAGGTATACATATCAGATCTCTAATTTCACCACTCCATCTACACCTAAGTCAAACTCTTATCCATCACCTTATCCTATAGCCTCATATCTTGTCACCAAAATGAATCAACTAATTATGTTTCTCCAATTTCCTTCAACAATCCATTCGTTACTCAAGTCATACTTAGTCTCACACTACTAAGGGTAACCTTATAAGCCAAACTTAAGTCTCTAATTTGAGCCAAAAAGATTCATCTCTCTAATCATAAGGGAAGATAAATATAAAGGTTTCCTACACAAAAAATTGTTCACCACAATGGCTTTGGCCAAACAATAAATAAGATCAAAATCTTATTCCTTAAGAAATTCTAACTATCTCTTTTATCTCATATTTAACTCCTTTGGTCAAAAGATATTTAAGGTTCTTATGATCACTAAATACCTCAAGCTTAGAATCATATAGGTAGTGTCTCCAAATCTTAGTATAAATGTTAACATCACTAACTCAAGGTCATGGATAAGGTAATTCCTCTCATGAATTCTCAATTTCCTAGAAGCATAAGCTACTATTGTTCCTTCTTGCATCAACACTCTGCCTAAACCTATCTTAGAAGCATAACTATATACCACAAAAGACTTATTAAAATCTAGTAGTATTAAACTAGTCAATCTTTCGTTAAGAATTTCAAAACTACTCTCGTACTTACTATCCCCCACAAGGACAACACTCTTCCTAGACGACCTAGTCAAAAGTAATGTTATCTTAGAAATTTACTCAATAAATCTCTAATAGTAATGAGTTAACCCAAGAAACTCCTAACCTCACTAATAGTATCTCTCACTTAAGCACAACTTCTATCTTAGATAGATTAACGTTATACCTTCGCCAGAAATTACAGGACCTAGAAAACTCACTTCATACAATCAAAAATCATACTTAGATAAATTAGCGTAAAGTTGTCTTGGATACATCTTCATCCTCATCTCCAATATGATGATATCACACCCTAAGGTCAATCTTACTAAACACATAAACACTCGCTAAATGATCCATAAGGTCATCTATCCTCATATCAACATACATGCATATCAAATCATATTAGAATACCTACTTTAAACCTTCATATATACCATTCCTAAGCATGTACGAATCAATCACCATTTACTCCATATAGCACGTACATGAACCAACTTTACCACATAACATCATATCATCTTAAATAACCTCTCAATGACCAAACCTCAAAACATCATATCCAAATCTATTTTTATCCTTGCTATGCCTAACAACTCAAAAACATCATGACAACATATACCTATCTTCAACAACTGTCAAAGCAAATGACACATAGAGAGTTATACTCACCCAAATGATCTCAAACCTATCTCAAAAGAAAGCTAAGAGAATAAGCTACAACTCTTATGAAGACATAAGATTCCAAAAAGATCATCTTCTTAGCTAAAAATTTCAAAAACCTCAGCAGATATATTCGGCGCTTACAGCTAGACCTTTGATCACCAAAGTAGCTATAACTGGAGTTCTAGACCTCCTTTTTACTTGATTCCAATTTCATTGGAAAGATAACGTTCAAGGCTACAACTTTTGTGAAGATCATAAAATCTAAATATATCAATACTATACTGATATTGGCACAACAAAACTGCAACGAAAATATCCCCTACACCATACAGCAATAGTGTACTAACATCCCACAAAATACCTCAACACATTCCAAAATCACTTCTTTCCACCTTAAACTAATATCCAAGCTTTTCACTACAATTCTAAACCAAATCAACTCACGCATTCAGCACAAAAGACCTATAACTGAAATAAAATCCTCATGAAACCTAACCCCTAACTAGGTTAATATGCAAGTATCAAAACTTAAGGAAATCACCAACACTTTGACCTTTCATCAAGAATGCTTAAAGCTCTAATGCTCAACACATAACCTCTTGGATTCAATCACTACAACTATAGCTTTCAGGAACTCCACCAATCGTAAACTCTTAATACACTCGACAAATCAATGTCTTACCCACATCCAAGGTTCTAATAGTTCTAGTTGGTTAGCACAAGGCTTCGTCCACTATTACTGGCACATATGCTCACAACACGAGCGATACCACTCAACCACTACTTCTTACATAAGCAAAAAGTATCAAAACAAATAAGCAATCATGAATAGCATCAACTAAGCTATATCATGTCTTTCAGCCAAACTATGAGAAAATAATATAAGTGTAAACACAACACTAACAATACAAGGGAAACATCATCATCATTATCATCATCATAATGCAAAACATTGTTAGAGTACACACAATTAAATAACAACAAACAAAATCAATCATCATACTAACATATCAATAAACTCCACCATCAATTCATTTTATCATTCATCTACCAAACAAACACAGTAGACTCATAACTCACGGCTGATTGGATCGACCGGCTCTGATACCACTAAATGTGACACCCTTACTACCCCCAATATATATATAAATAAATCTTGTAAATAAACTAAAGAATAAAATATTCAATGTTGGTAAAAGAGTTCACATAAAACCTTCATAAATAACCAAAATAATTAAAAAATAAATTTAGAAAGTAAAACTTGAGAGTTTACAAATTGCTTTCAAAAGAGAAGTTATAACTCTAAAGACATATAAAAATTTATCCTAGAATTCTCTGCCCCGATGTCACAATATCAGAGCACACCCACAACTCAACGGTTGACATTCTAGATGCCACTCAAAGCTGGATCTTCCTCACCTAAAACATCCACAAATTGTACGGTGAGAAAAGAAAACATTTATATATAAAGCACACAAGGAAATCCACAACATCATCCCATCATAACTTGGAATGTTATTTACAAGCATTTCTATAGATATATCATCATTCTATCAATCATTCATCTTCACATCTCAATTCACAATTACACCAATTCATCACAATCCACACAAATCTTACAATTAACACTATGCCAAGGCCACGCCACATCTGACACAAGTGGTACGGGTTAATTGCCTCACTCATCCTACACCATGCCAGGGGCACGCTCGTCCTTGTAGCATCACTTACTCAAGGTTCATCTCATCCCTGGTCATTACTGTGAGGAACCACAATCACATTACAATCCACAAAATCTCTTGCAATTAACCCTATGCCAGGACTGCCATATTTGACATAACTGATGCGTGTTAATTGCCTCACTCATCCCACACCATGTCAAGGGCACGCTCATTCTTGAAGCATCACTACTCAAGGTTCGTCTCATCCCTGGTCATTAATGTGAGGAACCACAATCACAATCATAATCATATCCACACAACATCTCATCTCATATCTCAATTTCATATTACATACACAATTCCATATCACATACACGACAAATAAGTCCAACAAAATAAGGGTTTACACACCCCTCAAGCAATTCACATCTAGATCAACAATTTTTATCAAGTAATATAGCAATAACATTCATAAATTAATATCATAATCAATGGACTTATCAATTTAATACAATCTTAACATAAATAGTAAAACCCCCAATTGTTCCAAAACCTAGCTCACAGGCACTTTTCAACAATTTTGTTCTCTCTCCCAGATCATCATTCTTACAAATTAATTATATATTTTTAATCCTCAACACATACAGAATCTAATGATATCATTAATTCCTCAAACATAAATAATCCAATTTATTCCAAAACCTAACTTACAGGCACTTTTCTATAATTTCGTTCTCTCTTCTAGAGCATTATTTTTACAAATTAATCATATATTCATAGTCCTAAATACATACAGAATCACATAAGACCAATAATTCTCCAAACAGAAATAATTATAAAATTATTCTAAATCCTGAAGGCTCTTCCTCTACCCAATTCTCTCATGTAACTCTACATATAAATAATTCCATTTTCTCTCGTACCTAGATAAACAGCAGTTGAAACTACAACAAAGATCTCTTGGTCTCCTCCTCTAAGTGCCCCTCGGTCTTCAAAGAGTGTAGAAGGGAAAGAAGAGAATATAGAAGAAAGAAGTCAGAACTGAAAAATATTTTGGGAGTGCCAGAGCACCCAAATTATAGGCATCAGGATTCGCAGAACGGCCCGTTTCAAATCTGGAGCGGCCCGTTCTGAAATTTCACGTCATGTGAAAAATTCACATCCAGAACGGCCCATTCTCAAACCAGAATGGCCCGTTCTCAAACCAGAACAGCCCGTTCTCAATAAGGTTCAAAGGGCATTTTTGAAACCCGGAATGATCCTTTCCAGTTGGGAACGGCCCGTTCACAACTAAGAATTATAGGCAAAATTTGATGGTTTGGAACGACCCGTTCCAAATCCAGAACGACCTGTTGTGGGCTTCCAAAAGTAGGTCTATTTAGTAATTTGGAACGACCCGTTCTAGGCTACTAAACCACCTTAATTGGGCTCTTGGCCCGGTGAAAATTGGGTTGTTACATTCTCCATGAAGAACGGGCCGTTCTTCATTCAGAACGAGCCGTTCTCCATGCAAAACAGGTGGTTCTTCTTGGAGAACGGGCCGTTCTCCAACCATAACGGCCCATTCTGCTTGCAGTCATTTTTCTTTTTCTTTTTTTAATTTTTTACAACTTTTTACGTCGGACCTTGTAATGTCCGACGTAAATTTACATCAGTTTTCGCACCCCGATGTAAATTTACGTCTCCCACTTCAACGTCGGAGGTTTTTCCGATGTTAAACCCTAAAATAACCGACGTAAAATGTATATTTTGTACTAGTGATTATAACATTTACTTAATTTTATTTTTATTTTATATCTATATTAATATATAAAGGGATATATCTTTTAGTAATCACCTTGGTCTCCACATTTTATTGATCAATATACCCTTCTATTTTTTTTTTTAAAAAGAAAAATAATATTTTTAATCAAATTCAAGAACCTGAAACTAATAAACTAATTGTAACTTTTATTTAATTTTATTTTTATTTTATATTTATACTAATATATAAATGGGATACATTTTTTAGTAATCACCTTGGTCTCCACATTTTGTTGACCAATATACCCTTCTATTAAAAAAATTAGAAAAATAATTTTTTAATAAAATTCAAAAACTTGAAACTAATAAATTAATTACAACATTTACTTATTTTTATTTTTATTTTATATTTAACAGAGGAACAAAGTGTCTCAACCTCACTAGTATATTATATAAAAGGAATAGAAACTCATAACCATCATTTGATCTCCACTTTTACTATGATCTTTTAATCCTTAATAATATTGCATATCAAATAATCAATATAAGTAACCACGTTATTTTATCTCTATATTTTTAGAATTCTCTATTTAAGTAACTGCTCACTCTTATTTCTTTTTAACCACACTAGTGGAGCTTCATGCCTTTATATATTCTCTGTTTAAAAAATTAATTTATTAATTTATATATATATATATATATATTATTTTTGGTAATGCTACAATTTAATAATAGTTTAAATATATCAAAAATATTTTACACTACATAATTATAATTGTAAAAATACATAAAATAAAAGTAATAGAAAAAATATATTTCATCTACCATCACACCCCTTTGTTTGAAATGATATGCATTATTTGATATTGTCTAAGTACTATTCAGTACTATTCGGTATTGCATTTTCAAATGTCTTAATATCGCAAAAAAAAAAGAGAGTTAGAATTAATTTCAAATGGAAAAATGTGTTGCAACTATGTTTTTGTATTATTAAATTTGGACATATAATATTTTTAATTAATCATATTATTATATCATCTTTTTACCTTTTGAGATAATAACTTTTTTTTTTCAAAGTTGAGTTTTATTTATTATTGTTATAGAACTCTATTCAATAGAATATATTTTAAGAAAATGAACATGCAACAAAAAAATTTAAATTTAAGTATTAACAAGAACACAATATAAAGATGTTACATTAAAATTGGGTCAATTGAATACTCATCTTTTCAAATATATCATAACTTTTTAAAGTAAATTTCCTTAAAAAAATAAATAAATAAGTGGTATTATTAAAAATGAAAATAATAATAAAAATAAAAATAAGTAAATAAATATGTTAACAATTATATGTCTGTCAAAATCATATGTCCAAAAATAAATTATACATCTTGCACAAAAATAGAATATTATCCAGCAAAAAAAAAAAATAGCATGTTATCCATTTGTCACAAGAAAAAAAGATTGTTAGCCATCTGCCGAAGAAAAAAAGAAAAAAAGAATGTTAGCCACATTTGCTGCAAAAAAGAATCTTCAAATAACAAATTAACAAATTAAAAGCTCAAAATGATAGAGTAGAAGTTAATAAAAAAAAAATGGAAGAAACATATATATTGAAAATAAAAGAAAAGAAAAAACCTAAAGAATTGGACCAACGCGAGAGAAGGCGTGAATGAGTTATTGAAGCATTTTGCACATAAACGAAATAATATTTCCTCTACTCTTTTCGTTCACAAGTAATAAAAATAAAATAAAATATTAAAAAAATATTATATAATCATGAAAAATCGAAAATAAATTGAAATTGATAACTGTCATGGAAAATGGTGGCAGAAATTGTAGCATAGTTACGTCCTTCAAAAGTTTTGGAGCTTATCACGGGCTTGACAAGCAAACCCCATATGTTAGCCATTGGGCTACGAGTAGCAAAGGGCTTTGCATAATTTATCTTGGCAGATGATAAACACATCTTCACTCTCGTATAAACACATCCTTTTTTAAAAAAAATATATAAAATACCTAAATTACCCTTAAAAAATGAAATTCTTAAATTTACACCCCCTTTCGCACTCCACACCCCTCTTCCCCGTATCCCCATACACCACACCCCATACCCTCCTTCTTCCTAAAGTGACAAACATTCTAGTCCGCAATTGCACCCCCAATTTCTCTACAGTGACCAGGTCTCTATTGTTCCCCAGAAGCACGAGGCCTGCCCCAATTGCGGCGAGCGTGGCTGCTGGCACACGCATTGCACAGAAAAAGTTAATTTGGATGCTTTGTTTTCTAATGTGGTACACAAAATATCCAGCCTAACAAAAACAACATGGATGGGGATGATCGTCAATAATCACGCAAGGAAGAAAACAACCATTGCTTCCCTCAAAATCAAAACCTCTGAGAACTGTTAGATTTTTGTGCTTCACCTTCCCCAGGGATTTGGCTTCTTTTCTGAACATGTTTTCATCCAATGATCCATCGGGGAGCCTGCGAATGGAAAGGACCATTTCGTCGTTGTAGCACGCCTTGAACACTAATCCATACCTTGTTCTGCTGAGCACGTTCTCTTCGTCGAATTGTCTTGTTGCTTCGATGGTCTCCGCTAGTGTAATTTTGGTGTTGAACATAACTAGCTTTGGTCCCCCACTGTCAGTGCTGCCACGACCTCCAGCAGCCACGCTCGCTGCAATTGGGGCGAGCCTCGTGCTTTTGGAGAACAATAGAGACCTGGCCAACTGGGGGTGCAATTGCAGACTATAATGTTGTCACTTTAAGAAGAAGGGGGTGCGGGGTGTGGGGGGTGCGGGGAAGGGGGGTGTGGGGTGCGAGGGGAAGGGGTGTAAATTTAGGAATTTCATTTTTTTTAAGGGTAATTTAGACATTTTATATATTTTTTTTAAAAAGGGGGTGTGTTTATACGAGGGTGGAGGTGTGTTTATCATCTGCCTTTATCTTTGCACCGATGCGGGCTCGAGTCTTGTTTGTTTATCACTTCTTTTTTTTTTTTTAATAATATTTTTAGAGGACAAATGAAAGAAATGACATGTATATATTTCTCCATTTTAATAAATACTATTCTTCCTTTTTATCTTTTCGACAAATTCTTTAAATAATCTTTTAATTTTTTGAAATAACTTTTTTTTTAAAATATATTATTTCACTCATTTTTTTATTATTTTATTTATCTTTTGTACTTGTTGGAACAAGTACTCATTTTCTTTCTAAAGTCGTCGAGTTTTAGTCTTTAGATTGATGATTGTACCAACAAAAAAAACTCTTATATCTAAGTTAGCAAGTATTCGAAGTGTATATATATAATTTCAAGAACAAGCCTACCTCGAAGTGTATATATACAATTTCAAGAACAAGCCTACCTTTTGAAATAAATTTTATTTTAAAAATCTATCTTCTTGTTTTCACTCATTTTGTTTTTACTACTTTTCTTTAATCTCTTGTACTTGCTCAAAAAAGTACTTGTCCTCATCCCAAAGTCTTCAGTCTTCAGTCTCGTATTCATTTTTATATTCATGTAGGTAGTCATTAAATATGTACTTGTGAATTTTTTTTAATATTCATAAATATCCATGAATATATGTAATTATTTACTAAAAAAATAGTTTAAAATATTCTACAAAATATTTTAACTATACATTTTAATTAGTCATAATAATTTTTTCTTTTAAAAGGTTATAAAAATTTGCAAATAAAATACACTACAAGAAAAATGCTAATTTTCGATGGAAATTTCTGATGGAAAAGGGTAAATTTCTGACGGATTTTTTTTTCTCGACAGATTTAAATCCGTCGAAAAAAGTGGCGTCGGAAAAAAAATTCTGGGAAACTTCCCAAAAAGTCACACATCCCTACTACTCCATCTCAAACACACTTAATTGTGAAGTTCTGATGAGTAAGCTACCAAAATGTATATATATGTTGTTAGTATAACTTGTACAAATTAATTCATTTAAATCATCCTCAATATATACAATCTCATACTTGTACTATAATAATAATATATAATAATTTTATATTACGAGTAATAATAATAATAATATATTCAATTATTCTTTATTTATATGTACTTACTTTTATAATTAACATCTACTTATTTTTATTTAAAATTATAATTTAAGTTATTTAATTTTATAATTTATAATGATAGGATAATTTATAAAATTATAAATATTTATTTATTACATAATTATAAATTAAATTTTAACATTTTAAATAAATTATTAATTAATTTAATATATTTATTTACCTTAAATCAAACATATAAAATTCAAAAAATGTATTTATCCTTGTTTTATTTTCTAATTATCAACCATTAATAAAATACTAACATAAAATCTTATCTAATTATATCATAATATTCTAATATCAAATTTAAAACCAGATATTAGTTATACAAAAATATTAAGATCATACAAATTATCAATAAGATTTTAGTTAAATAATTTAAAATAATTAATGTTTCAACTATGTAACACCCCAAATTTTCTACTAATGCAATACTTATTCTTAAAAAGGAGTTTTTATAAAATATTGTAAAAGGTTTTAATAATTTAAATTATTTGTGAAAATTCTTTATAAAATTCTGTTTCTTTAGGTTGGAACGGGCTGTTCCAAAAGTGGAACGGGCCGTTCCAAACAATGAAAATAAACTGTGTTTGAGGAAGCAGTACGGGCCGTTCCCAAAGGGAAACGGGCCGTTCCAAGATTCAGAATTTGCCTAAAAACCTAAGTTGCAAACGGGTCGTTCCAACTATGGTCAATGAGTCTAAACATCAACCCCAGAACGGACCGTTCTAGTTTTAGAACGAGTCGTTCTGCTTTTCGGAAACGGGCCGTTCCGTTTTTAGAACGGGCTGTTCCAGTTGAGAAATTTACGTATATTTGAAGGATCTAGAACGGGCCGTTCCGAAATCAGTACGGGTCGTTCCGGGTGCGCCAGGATGCCTATAAATAGGGGCAGGGGGTGAAAATTTTATACGGAGTGAGAAAGTGAAATCTTAGAGAGAGGAAGAGAGAGAGAAAGAGAGAGAGAGAGAGAGAGAGAGAGAGAGAAAGAGAGAGAGAGAGAAAGAGAAAGAAAGAAAGAAAGAGAAAGAAAGAGAGAGGGAAAGAAAAAGAGTGAATCTAGAAGAGGAGGCCCTGCCCAAGTTCCAGCTCTGCTTCCAGGTAAGGGGGGAGTGAGAAACCTAGCTCGGGGGTGTGGGGATAATTTTTGGATAGTTTGTTTGTCAGACTGGCCCCCAATCCCTTGCCGTTGTTCTGTTTGCTCTACTTTGTTCCTTGTTGGAAATAATAAATGATTATGTAACCCCAATCCCTTGCCATTATTCTTTTTATTTTCTGTTTGCTCTACTTTGTTCTTTGTTGGAAGTAATAAATGAATATGGAATTAATGCTAAAATAAATAAGTTTTAATATGAATAATAATGTTCTCTATGGATACCTATGCGGATCTTATGAGGAGTATTTATGACATGACCATGTGAAATATGGACAAACGACATGAGACCTAAGAATAGACTATTGAGAAAAGCTGTGATTATAAGAACATGAAAAATGTTGACATGATGTACTAAATGAAATTCTGTAATAAGTCAAATGTTGAGTCAATGAAATAATAATTTTATGACATGCATCATATGCATATATTACTCTAGGTGTACCTTAGGGTCACCGACAGTTGTGATATGCTAACAGGTGTACCTTAGGGTCACCAGTGATGTAACATGCTAACAAGGTGTACCATAGGGTCACCGACAGTTGTGATATGCTAACAGGTGTACCTTAGGGTCACCAGTGATGTAACATGCTAACAAGGTGTACCTTAGGGTCACCAGTGATGTAACTTGCTAACAAGGTGTACCTTAGGGTCACCAATGATGTAAAAAGGTGTACCTTAGGGTCACCAGTGATGTAACCAGGTGTACCTTAGGGTCACCAGTAATGTTACTTGCTAACAAGGTGTACCTTAGGGTCACCAGTGATGTAACCAGGTGTACCTTTCGTCACCAGTGATGTAACCAGGTGTGCCTTAGGGTCACCAGTGATGATATGTGAAACTTCCTTATGGCGCCACATGCATGCATTTATGAGTTGAGTCCATGACATCATTGCATGATAAATAAGTGTATATGTGTTGTTGATTATGTATGTGTACTATTTACATGTGACTTATATTTGTTGTGTGTGTGTGTTATCTAACTTTTATTTCTTCACCTAAAATTGAGTGAGATGTTTCTCACTCCCTTGTTGTTTTTGTATATGTTTAAATTATGTTGCAGGTTAACAACACATGAGGATGTTGCTGATGAGGCTTAAGGCTTCAGTTGGGCATGCTCTGATAGGATGTGACATCGGGCATAGCTAGGCTTATTTTGGATGTTATTGTTTTAAAAAGCTTTAATTTTCTCTTCTTTTGTAATTTTGAATGTTCTTGAGAAAAGAGCAAATTGTACATCTTTGTCATATTATCTTTATTACATGATTTGAAAGTGATAAATTAACTCCTAACTAGGAGGCACTGCCACCTTTGCTGGAAATAATCTATATTTTCTTTTATATGATTTCTTGAGTTTTGATACTTACATATTTACTTTTTATGATTTATGAGTTACGAATGTGAATCTTCTACCTTATAATATTTGAGACAATTATTTTATCCATGAAAGATGTTGTTAACTATGAAAGATTTTATTTACTCAATAAGAAAAGAAAAAGAAACAATATTTTGTGTATTAATGTTGGGGTAGAGGGTGTCACATTTAGTGGTACCAGAGCAGGTCGATCCAATCGGCCGTGAGTTATGTACTTATCATGATTGTGTTGTGTACTTTGACAGTGTTTTTTTTGCTGTATACTTTGATGATGCTTTGCTTTGATAATGATGACGATGATGTTCTCCTTCTGCTGATATTGTTGGCTTGGATATTGTTAAGCTATTTTGTAATTAGAGGAATGGTAGTCATGATAGTGTTAGCTAATACAATTATGACCGCTCTTCTTCATTCTTATGATTGCTTATTTGTTTGATACTTCTTGCTTATGTAAGAAGTAGTGGCTGAGTGATCGCTTGTGTTGCAAGCATATGTGCGAGTAGTGGTAGACGAGATATTGTGCTAATATTGTAGGAACTATTGAGGCCTTAGATTTGGGTAAGACATTGATTTATTTTAAGTGTATTAAGAATTTACGATTGGTGAAATTTTCAAAAGCTATAGTTGTAGCGATTGAATTCAAAGATGATGTATGTTGAGAATTGGAGATTTGGTATTCTTAAGGAGAGATGGAAGTGTTGATGATTTTTAGAGTTTGATGGTTGCATGTGAATTTTATTTTCTAAGCCTTTTGTACTGAATATGTGAGTTGTTTGATTTAGATTTGTAGTGGGAAACTTTGATATGAATTTCAGGTGGAAAGGAGTAAGTTTGGAAGGATTGAGGTATTTTGTGGCCTAGATGTTGATGCGTTAGTGTGTAGGGGATGTTTGCATTTCAGTTATAGCTACTTTGGTAATCAAAGGTCTAGTTGTAAGCATTGAATATATTTGTGGTGATTTTTTTTAATTTTTAGCTAAGAAGATGATCCTTTTGAAATCTCATGTCTCCCTAAGAGTTGTTGCTTATTCACTTAGCTTTCTTTGGTGATAGGTTGAGATCACGTGGATGAGTAGAACTCTCTATGTGTTGTTTTCTTTGATAGTTGTTGAAAGGAGAAGTTAGGCTGTATAATAATGTTTTTGGGTTAGTAGGCAATGCAAGGATAAGAATTGACTTTGTTAAGATGTTTTGGGGGGTTTTCATGTGGATTGAGAGGTTGTTTAAGGTTGTATGATGCTAAGTGGTAAAGGTTGTTAATGTACATGCTTATGGATGGTATATATGAAGGTTTAAAGTATGTATTCTAATATGACTTGATATGCATGTATGTTGGTATGTGAATAGATGACCTTAGGGATCAATTAATGAAGGTTGTGTGTTTAGTGAGATTGACCTTAAGATATATTCAAGGCAGTGTTACGCCAAGTTCTCTAAGTATGAATTTCTATTGTATGAGGTGAACTTTCTAGGTCTTGTAATTTTTAGTGGAGATATAAGGTAGATCTATCTGTGGTAGAAGTTGTGCTTAAGTGAGAGATACCAAAGTCAGTTAGTGTGGATATGAGTTTTCTTGAATTAACTCATTATTATAGGAGATTTATTGAGGAAATTTCTATGATAACCTTACCTTTGACTAGATTGATCAAGAAGAGATAGTTGCCTTTAAGGAATCGTAAGTGTGAGAGTATTTTCCAAACTCCTAAGAAAAATTGACTAGTGTTAACATTACCGGACTCTAGTAAGTCTTATGTGGTATATAGTGATGCTTTGAAGATAAGTTTGGGTGGATTATTGATGCAAGATAAGTTTGAGTAGTAACTTATGTTTTTAAGCATCTAGGTAATGGAAAAATTCATGAGAGAAATTACCTTACCCATGATCTTGAATTAGAGGTTGTAATAGTTACGCTTGAGATTTTGGAGACATTACTGGTATAATTCTAAGCTTGAGGTATTTAGTGATTATAAGGATCCTAAATATATGTTTGATCCGAAGGAGTTGAATATGAGATAGAAGAGATAGTTGAAAATTTTTAAGGATTAGGATTTTAATCTTAGTTGTTATCTGGGTAAATCTAATGTAGTGGTCGATGTTTTGAGTAGGAAACCTCTATATTTATCTTTCTTTATGGTTAAAGAAATGTACCTTTTGGCTCAAATTAGGAATTTAAGTTCGACTTGTGAAATTACTCCTAATAGTGAGAGACTAGGTATGACTCGAGTAACGAGTAGATTGTTGAAGGGTATTGAATAAGCATAATTAGTCGATTCATTTTGGTGGCAAGGCATGAGGCTATAGGATAAGGTAGTGAATAAGAGTTTGCTTGGGATATTAATGAAGTGGTAAGACTTGAAGACCGAGTATGAGTACATAGTGAACTTACACTTAGGTGCCTAATCCTTGGAAGTTATAAAATTAAAGCTAATATAGTGACAAATGCCTTAAGTAGGATGATCATTCATTTATCATTTTTGATGATGTAAGGGTTGTATTTGATTGAGGAGATTAGAAACTTAAGCGTGATGTGTGAGCTTACCCTTAGGAACATTGAATTGAATATGTTTAAAGGATTAATAGATTAATGGATGAGATTAGAGGACCTAGGAGTTAGATCCTTTCTTAGTGACCCTAGTGAAGAAAAAAAATTGGTAGGGATATAAATGACTCTTTATGAGTGGAAGTTGATGGTGTTTTGAGGTTCAAGGATAGAATCTATGTGCTTAGTAAACCCAAATTAAGGAAAATGATCTTAGAGAAAGGACATAAGAGTACTCTTAGCATTCATTTAGGAGTTACTAAAATATATCAGAGTGGTGCAGTAGAAGCGTGATGGTCTAAGGTGAAAAGAGAAGTAGAGGAGATGGTTAGAATTTCTTAAAGATTATGACTTCCAATTGAATTATCACCCTGGTAAGGCGTATGTTGTAGCTGACACTTTAAGTAGAAAATATTTGAGGGTGTTTTCTTTGATGATTAGGAAATTGCATATGATTGAGGAGTTTAGGGATATGAACTTAAGGTGTAAGTTGACCTCTAAGAGTATTAAGTTGGAAGCTTTGAGAGTGACTAATAGCTTGATAGATAAGATTAAAGAAGGTCAGAAAGTAGATCCTTTCTTATTGAGTCGAGTAGAGAAGTTGAATCAAGGTGTGGAAAGTGAGTTTAGACTTGGAGTGAATGGTGTCTTGAGATTTAAGGATAGGTTGTGCATTCCCAATGTGCCAGAACTTAAGAGAGAAATCCTGGAAGAAGGTCATAAGAGCAGTCTTAGTATCCATCTAGGAGTCACTAAGATGTATCAATATCTTGAGAAGATGTTGTGGTGGCCTAAGATGAAGAGGGAAGTGGAGGAATTTGTGTATGCTTGCTTAGTATGTTAGAAAGCTAAGGTACAACACCAAAAACTTTCAGATTTATTACAACCTTTAGACGTTCTAATTTGGAAATAAGATTCTGTATCTATGAACTTAGTTGTAGTTATGTATGATATTCTTAGGAAATTTGATCTTATGGATAGGCTTAGCAAGTTTGCTCACCTTGTACTTATGAACATTAGACATTTCTTGGAGAGATTGATAGAGTTGTACATCAATAAGGTAGTGAGTGGGAAGTAGAAAGCAAGATGCGAAAAATTTATCCATTTCAGTTTTCAGGCAAATTTCGAGGACGAAATTTCTAAAAGGAGGGGAGAATTGTAACATCCCAAATTTTCTACTAATGCAATACTTATTCTTAAAAAGGACTTTTTATAAAATATTGTAAAAGGTTTTAATAATTTAAATTATTTGTGAAAATTCTTTACAAAATTCTGTTTCTTTAGGTTGGAACGGGCTGTTCCAAAAGTGGAACGGGCCGTTCAAAACAATGAAAATTAACTGTGTTTGAGGAAGCAGTACGGGCCGTTCCCAAAGGGAAACGGGCCGTTCCAAGATTTAGAATTTTCCTAAAAACCTAAGTTGGAAACGGGCCGTTCCAACTATGGTCAATGAGTGTAAACATCAACCCCAGAATGGGCCGTTCTAGTTTTAGAACGGACCATTCTGCTTTTTGGAAACGGGTCGTTCCGTTTTTAGAACGGGCCGTTCCAGTTGAGAAATTTACATATATTTGAAGGATCCGGAACGGGGCCGTTCCGAAATCAGTACGGGCCGTTCTGGGTGCGCCAGGATGCCAATAAATAGGGGCAGGGGGTGAAAATTTTATACGGAGTGAGAAAGTGAAATTTTAGAGAGAGGAAGAGAGAGAGAGAGAAAGAAAGAAAGAAAGAAAGAGAAAGAAAGAGAGATGGAAAGAAAAAGAGGGAATCCAGAAGAGGAGGCTCTGCCCAAGTTCCAGCTCTACTTATCCAGGTAAGGGGAGAGTGAGAAACCTCGCTCGGGGGTGTGGGAATAATTGTTGGATAGTTTGTTTGTCGGATTGGCCCCCAATCCCTTGCCGTTGTTCTGTTTGCTCTACTCTGTTCCTTGTTGGAAATAATAAATGATTATGTAACCCCAATCCCTTGCCGTTATTCTGTTTTATTTTCTGTTTGCTCTACTTTGTTCTTTGTTGGAAGTAATAAATGAATATGGAATTAATGCTAAAATAAATAAGTTTTAATATGAATAATAATGCTCTCTAGGGATACCTATGCGGACCTTATGAGGAGTATTTATGACATGACCATGTGAATATGGACAAATGACATGAGACCTAAGAATGGACTATTGAGACAAGCTGTGATTATAAGAACATGAAAAATGTTGACATGATGTACTAAATTAAATTCTGTAATGCGTCAAATGTTGAGTCAATGAAATAATAATTGTATGACATGCATCATATGCATATATTACTCCAAGTGTACCTTAGGGTCACCGACAGTTGTGATATGCTAACAGGTGTACCTTAGGGTCACCAGTGATGTAACTTTCTAACAAGGTGTACCTTAAGAGGTCACCAGTGATGTAACCAGTGTACCTTAGGGTCACCAGTGATGTAACTTGCTAACAAGGTGTACCTTAGGGTCACCAGTGATGTAACCAGGTGTACCTTTGGGTCACCAGTGATGTAACCAGGTGTGCGTTAGGGTCACCAGTGATGATATGTGAAACTTTCTTATGGCGCCACATGCATGCATTTATGAGTTGAGTCCATGACATCATTGCATGATAAATACGTGTATATGTGTTGTTGATTATGTATGTGTACTATTTGCATGTGACTTATATTTGTTGTGTGTGTGTGCTATCTAACCTTTATTTCTTCACCTAAAACTGAGTGAGATGTTTCTAACTCCCTTATTATTTTTGTATATGTTTAAATTATGTTGTAGGTGAACAACATCATGAGGATGTTGGTGATGAGGCTTAAGGCTTCAGTTGAGCATGCTCTAATAGGATGTGACATCGGGCATAGCTAGGCTTATTTTGGATGTTATTGTTTTAAAAAGCTTTAATTTTCTCTTCTTTTGTAATTTTGAATGTTCTTGAGAAAAGATCAAATTGTACATCTTTGTCATATTATCTTTATTACATGATTTGAAAGTTATAAATTAACTCCTAACTAGGAGGCACTACCACCTTTGCTAGAAATGATCTATATTTTCTTTTATATGATTTCTTGAGTTTTGATACTTACATATTGACTTTTTATGATTTATGAGTTACGAATGTGAATCTTCTACCTTATAATATTTGAGACAATTATTTTATCCATGAAAGATGTTGTTAACTATGAAAGATTTTATTTACTCAATAAGAAAAGAAAAAGAAACAATATTTTGTGTATTAATGTTGGGGTAGAGGGTGTCACAAACTATATTGTTAATTAGCAAATAATTTATTCCAAAGCTAATTAATTTTTTTTATACTAATTATTAGTAATATTTAATAACTTTTAATTTAACAATTAATTGGATCGATAAAATTCAACATACACCATAAGTTATTGAGCGGAATAACTTTACCAAAAGTTATTTTGTAAGTTATCTTAAATCAAACATATAAAATTCAAAAAATGTATTTATCCTTGTTTTATTTTCTAATTATCAATAAACTACTAACTTAAAATCTTATCTAATTATATCATAATATTTTCATATCAAATTTAAAACCATTTCTTGCGTTTTCGACAAATATAAATTTGTTGAAAATATTCCATCAATAATATAGCTTTTCCTACAAAAAAAATTTCATCAAAAATATAAATTTTTTGACGGATTTAATTTTGTTTTATAAGAAATTATCTTAGATTAATATAACATTTTGTATATATGATTTAAGAGTAAAGAATTTTCAATTTAACGGTTAGATTTACAAAATTCACATTTAATGTAAAGTTATTGAGCAGTGTAATACTTAGTAAAATTCACATTTATGATTTTATAAAATAAAATTGATGTAATATATTCATTTCAAAATACACTAAAATATGAACACTTTGATTACCTTCTAGTTGTTGTTCAAAATATGAACACCTATAAAGTGATATGAGCTTTCAATTTAACGATTGAATTTACAAAATTCACATTTAATATAAAATTATTGAGCGGTGTAATACTTGGTAAAAATTACATCGGTATAATTATAACCCCTATATTATATATATATATATATATATATATATATATATATATATGTAATTTTAAGCTTATTACTTCTAGAAAATAAAAAAATTGTTTTTTATTCTAAAATGTAAAACTATTATTTATGTTAAATAAACTAATATATGCACTAATTATCATGAAACACACAAATATGAAAATATTCACACTTGAACTTGCTTACTATAATTTTAAAAAAAATATACTAACATCTCTAAGTATTTTATAAATATTTAAAATAAATATTATTTATTTAAAATTGTAACACTCCAGTTTTAAAAAAAAAAAGTTATTATTATTATTATTATATGGTATTTAGTCATAATTATTTTAATAATTATAAAAGAATATTATTTTGTACATTTTAAATAATTATTGTTTTGGGCAATTATTTTGTACGTATTAAATAAGTATTTTTATTAGCATTTTTAAATAAATATTTACATGTTTTAAGAGAAGGTTGATTTTATATGATATTTTTTTATTGAAATTATATTATTATATTTTGGGTCAAAAATATATTTTATTATTATAGAGGAAAAATATTTTATAATATACATGTATTTATTTTATTTAATTATTTTGAGGAAAAAGAGAAGTGGGTTAGAAGAGAAAGAAAATGGGTTGGGTTGACCCAGCCCAATGGATTAATTTTAAGAAAGGAGTCAGCGTTTGTTAAGTCTCAATTTTACCTCTTTTTGGATGAGACTTATACAAGATTTAATGATCAAATTCTTCCATTCTTTGTATCATTGCATATAATTGTTCTCATTTTGGTTTCTTTTGTATATGCAGGTATTCAAGTAGAGAATTGAGGAAAAAAAGGGTTAAAGGAGTGGAAAACAAAAGAATTAAGGAGCAGAGCAGGCAACCGCGCCAGGCGCCGTATTAATCTCGCCGGGCGGGCATAAAATAGAGTACTCTCAGCCTTTGGGAACCTCGCGCCGGGCGCAATTTATAATTGCGCCGGGCTCAATTCAAGGCCGAGAGCACATTGAGCATCAGGGGAAGCCCGCGCCGGGCGCGAAGTGTAACGCGCCGGGCGCAATAACCCTAATTTGTCTCCTCGGGCTGCATAAAAGGAAAATGTCGAGGGTTTTCTCCCTCATTCGCCCAGGGGCGCCTCCAGGAGCGCTGCAGGAGGGATTCTCAGGCTTCGGAAGCCTCCCACGGTGGATCATTCCTTCGGTTCTTCCTTTCCTCTTCCATCTCTATTTTAGTTTTCCCCTCTTTGTTTTGAGAGGTTCTATCCGTTGTATTGGGGTTTTGATGTAACCAACAAACTCTATTGTAATCCCTTTGTGTTTAATGTTATATATGTGTTGTTTCATTCTTTGTTGTGTATGATTCTATGCTTAATGCTTGCTTTGGCTTGATCACCCTTTGCATGATTTAAGGTTTCATTGAGTATTGGGAAATATCCTTGAAACTAGTTATGAACATATGCCTAGTGGGAATTGTACCTAGGGATAGGGCTTGACCCATTAGTAGTCTTAAAACCCTAACCGGTAATGCGGGTGGAGGTATTGAGTACTCAAGGGATTGATATTCAATATTTTGCACCTAGGCTCTTTCTCTAAGGAATTAGGTCTGAGTAAATTTATGGTTGACTGAACAATGGTTGTAACAAGAGACATAGGATTCACTAGTGTTTGTTTGGTGAAATCAAACCCCCACAACTTCAAGTGTCCATTTTACCATTTCTCACCCCATTTCATTCCTAATTCATTTATTTGTGTTTTAACAATTCCAGTAGTTTTGTTCTTAAATTCATATTCATATTTATTGGGATTGTTCTCAAGTCACAAGTAGCCAATGAATGCTTAGTTTACCTTCTAATCCCTGTGGATACGATATTTTTACTACTTGTACGGCCGGTACACTTGCCGTGTTTGAGTCCGTTGAGGGAAGTAACCTAATCTATAATTATAAATAAAAGTACTTCAACGGAAAATTCAACAAGTTTTTGGCGCCGTTGCCGGGGATTAGAATGGCAAATTGAGTATTTATAGCTATTTGTGACTTGTTTGTTTATATGTAAATATGTTTTGTGTTATATGTTGTTTGTGTTATGTATTGTTTGTGTTATTTGTTAAGTGTGTGAATCATGTTTGAAATGAGTAAATATAGGTTATACTTTGTTTGGAGTGTGAGATATGAGGTAATTCTGGTTCTGGTTGGTTACAAGGCTCCCTTCAAAGCAAATTTAGGCAAAATGTAACCATTTCAGAGTACCACGCCCGGCGCGAGTTTGTGCTGCGCCCGGCGCGGTATCAGAATTTGAACCTCGTTGGCCTTTTACTGAGATGGCGCCTGGCGCGAGTTTGTGCTGCGCCCGGCGCGAGCACTCTCCTGAACCTATATTTCTCTGTTTTCAAGCATGTTTCTTTGTGGTTAATTTTGGTCTAAGGTTGTTCTTCATTTTTGATATAATTGTATGGTCATCATTGTATACTATGCTCACCATGTTCTTCATGATTATACTCTTTCACAACTTCTGGTTACTAGGACTTGCAGGCATATACTGGTTGGCCTGGGGACCAGGCTTCTAAATGTGGGGGAGTGGAGCTGCTGATGCAGATGCGGTTGAGCACTTACTGAGGAAGATGACCAAATTTGATGGAAATAGATGAAGCTCACCTTAGTTCACCTCTGTTTGCAATTTATTTTTCTGTTGTTATTTTCAGTATTTTAATTGTTTTTGGATTACTCTGGTTGGTACATCTTTTTGAATATCCTGCTAGAGCATGGTTTTTAATCTTGTTGAATACTTGTTTTGTATGTGATCAATTTTGGATTGAGGTTTGCTTAATGTTTATGGTGTGTGTACTTTAGACATTTTCAAGTCATATTAGAGCTTTAGTTCATGATTAGTTGCATACGGGTTTCAATGTTGATCATAGACTGAGCTGAGTGTGATAATCTGTGGATGCCAACCGAGTGAGGTCTGAGCCTAAATACTGATGAGAGAAACTACACTTATGTTGCATGATAGACTTTGCTTGAGTTTCCCGGGTGGTTTGCTAGTGTAGTGTATTTACATGATCAAGGCATTTCTATATTTTGATAACCATCTAAGCCAAAAAGCCATATTTATTTTTCTTTTGACCCATATCTTCCTAAGCTTAAACACTCAACCTTCCACTTATCCCAACTTTGAAAAATTAACCATAAATCCTTGTTTTGGTTAAGAGAGTATATTGATGACATCAAATAAGTTTGGGGGAGTTGAAGAATGAAGAAATTTGAGAAAGAAGAAGTATGTGGTCAGTAAAAAAAAAAAAATAAAAAAATAAAAAAAAAAATAAAAAATAAAAAATAAAAAAAAAAATATATATATATATATATATATATATTTGAAATAAGATGCAAAAGTGTACAGATGCATCATATAAAGGCTAATGGCTGGAATTGGTTGAGGGCATGTGCTAAAATGATACATTGGGGTATGGAGAAAGAAATTATTGAAGAAATTTCAAGTACTCTCTTAAGCTATAGCACCCTTATTCCTTGAAAAACCATGAAACCGCTATGCTTGACCCTAATTACCTTAAATTGCCCTAATAAAGCCCTTGTGATAAGTGCCTGCATGTGTATTACCATTGGTTTCATTTGGAAACGAAGAGCAAAGTTGAATCCTGTGGCGTGAGTAGTAGATATGAGAGAAACACTCACCCCTATACACTAGTGTGCATATGAGAGAAACACTTTCCTAGTGAGGATGCATTCATAGATAGTCATTAGCTCTTCTCAGTTCTTTGATCTCTTTTGAAACTTTTGTTTGCACATTGTCATGTTCCATTGCAATAATTGTGGCTGAAAATTCGTTTAAGGTTCATGCTTGTGAAATGAAATTGTAAGTGAACCAAGAATAAGGAACTTGACACACATGCATTGCTTGTTATCTGCTTGATTAATTACCTTTTGCTTGAGGACAAGCAAGGTTCTAAGTTTGGGGGAGTTGTTAAGTCTCAATTTTACCTCTTTTTGGATGAGACTTATACAAGATTTAATGATCAAATTCTTCCATTCTTTGTATCATTGCATATAATTGTTCTCATTTTGGTTTCTTTTGTATATGCAGGTATTCAAGTAGAGAATTGAGGAAAAAAAGGGTTAAAGGAGTGGAAAACAAAAGAATTAAGGAGCAGAGCAGGCAACCGCGCCAGGCGTCGTATTAATCTCGCCGGGCGGGCATAAAATAGAGTACTCTCAGCCTTTGGGAACCTCGCGCCGGGCGCAATTTATAATTGCGCCGGGCTCAATTCAAGGCCGAGAGCACATTGAGCATCAGGGGAAGCCCGCGCCGGGCGCGAAGTGTAACGCGCCGGGCGCAATAACCCTAATTTGTCTCCTCGGGCTGCATAAAAGGAAAATGTCGAGGGTTTTCTCCCTCATTCGCCCAGGGGCGCCTCCAGGAGCGCTGCAGGAGGGATTCTCAGGCTTCGGAAGCCTCCCACGGTGGATCATTCCTTCGGTTCTTCCTTTCCTCTTCCATCTCTATTTTAGTTTTCCCCTCTTTGTTTTGAGAGGTTCTATCCGTTGTATTGGGGTTTTGATGTAACCAACAAACTCTATTGTAATCCCTTTGTGTTTAATGTTATATATGTGTTGTTTCATTCTTTGTTGTGTATGATTCTATGCTTAATGCTTGCTTTGGCTTGATCACCCTTTGCATGATTTAAGGTTTCATTGAGTATTGGGAAATATCCTTGAAACTAGTTATGAACATATGCCTAGTGGGAATTGTACCTAGGGATAGGGCTTGACCCATTAGTAGTCTTAAAACCCTAACCGGTAATGCGGGTGGAGGTATTGAGTACTCAAGGGATTGATATTCAATATTTTGCACCTAGGCTCTTTCTCTAAGGAATTAGGTCTGAGTAAATTTATGGTTGACTGAACAATGGTTGTAACAAGAGACATAGGATTCACTAGTGTTTGTTTGGTGAAATCAAACCCCCACAACTTCAAGTGTCCATTTTACCATTTCTCACCCCATTTCATTCCTAATTCATTTATTTGTGTTTTAACAATTCCAGTAGTTTTGTTCTTAAATTCATATTCATATTTATTGGGATTGTTCTCAAGTCACAAGTAGCCAATGAATGCTTAGTTTACCTTCTAATCCCTGTGGATACGATATTTTTACTACTTGTACGGCCGGTACACTTGCCGTGTTTGAGTCCGTTGAGGGAAGTAACCTAATCTATAATTATAAATAAAAGTACTTCAACGGAAAATTCAACAGCGTTAACCCTATCTGCCTCATTTGCGTTTTGAAGGGTTAGGAAAAAAAAAGAGGAGAAACAAAGAGCTCTAAGGAAGAGTACTGCCGAACGATCTTAGATCACACCAAGACCGTTCGTCTTCTGCTCATCCAGGTAGGGGGGAGTGAGAAACCTCGCTCTGGGTGTGAGAATATATGTTAGGTAGTGGGATTGGCCCCCAATCCTGTGTTTGTTGTAGTTGTTGTATGCTTATGTATGAGGAGTTTTTCCCAGTTGTATCTGTTTCTTATATGTAATTAATCGTATGATCTGAGATCTCTATGGGTTCCTATGGGAAACCCTAAGGGAATGCATTGGTGATTGTAAGAGGAGATGGTTTGAAGAGGTAATTGTATGAGTTAATTGTATTATTTTAAATGTTTATTGTATGAATTAGAGTGCTCTGTGGGTTCCTATGGGAACCGTATGAGAAACAGGCAAAATATGAATGTTTTCTGTTTTTCTTCCTGATTGTTCTGATGTATTTCTTGTTGAATGAGATGTATAAATATGTGTTTATTTTTGAAAATAGACCATTTTTGATATGATTTTGAATGCTCTGTATAGACTGTGTGAATATGATGAGATGATGTGAAAAGTGATGACTATGTGAATATGATGAGATGATGTGAAAAGTGATGACTATGTGAATACGATGAGATGATGTGAAAAGTGATAATGAGACATGATGATGTGATATGATAATGAGACATGACAATGTTATATGAGAATGCATAGAGTCTTGATTGACATGTATCATTTGCATAAATGTTTTTAAGGGTACGATATGGAATACACCGCCAGGGAAGGCCCCCTAGTGTAAAAGCTTTGGGGATTAGTCCTTGGGGATAGCTCGGTTTGGAAGTCCCAATCTCGCCCATTGTGTGCATGGGATGTATCTTGCGCGGCTTAGCTATCCCGACGAGACCCTGGTAGTATGTCCTTCTAGTGAGAGTGCGCAGAGGGTGTGACCCGGCATGTACTCCTAGACTACTCTTCGTGTATTGCTAGCGGCAATATGCCATGTGATGTTTTATTGGCGCCACATGCATGATAATATGTAGTCCATGTCCATACATGTGCATTTTTAATGTTATATGATAAATTGATATTTTTATGTCTTGGATAAGTGAGATGTAATATTGTTGTTAATTTATCTACGTTATACCTGTTTTTGTTTGTGTTTGGCTATTCGGCGTATATTTTTACACTGTGATCCCTTATTCGTGTTTTTTTTCATTGACTGTTATACAAGTGATCATCAATGTGAGGCTGAGGATGTTGGTGATAAAGCTTAGGCTTCTATGTTGGGCTTTGCTCTGATAGGACATGTGACATCGGGACATAGATAGGATTAGTTTAAGATGTTCTTATTAAATTATTTTGGAAAACTCAGTTTTATTTCTTTGTAATTTTACCGACATGTTATTTGGATTAAGTTTACGAATGTGAGCTCTTTACCCTTACGTGGTTGGAAATTTGGGTTTTAATGATGAAATTTTTTTTATTTTTTTATTTTTATAATTATTGTATATGTATGTTGGGGTAGAGGGTGTCACAAAAATAATTGTTAAGATCGAAAATATTAATTTTAGAAGGTTTAAATATATTTTAGTCCCTATAAAATGGGTGATTTTGATTTTGGTCTTTGTAAATTTTTTCTTTATTTTTTATCCTTGTAAGATTTATAGAGATTGTTTCGTACTTGTAAAATGAGTAAAATATTTTTCTTTGATTTTCATCCCTCTAAAATATAAATTCACTAGTTTGATTATTTTAAGGTAGATAAATAATATTTATTTTAAAAAATAAAAAAAAAAATTAGAAGTGTTAAATATCAATATTATAATAGTACGTAATTGTTGTAGGTGATACCTAAGATACTTATTTATCTTTTTTTTTTTAAATAATAAATAGTAGCTAAAAATGATTACATAAAAAATAAAAAATAAAAATAAAAATTCCAATTTTAGAAAATGAAAATCAAATTTTTACAAAAACTAAAATCAAAACTTATTAATTTTATAAGGATTAAAGACATATTTAAGTCATTTTAAAAAGATAAAATTAAAGAAAAATAATTTTTTAAAAATAAAAATAAAATTAAAATTTATTCATTTTATAATATTAAAAATAATATTTATAAATTTCAAAAAAAGTGATCATGGAATTCTCGAAGAGTTAAATCAAGAGACATTAGGAAGTGTGTTATGGTCTTAAATTTTCAAACAGAAACAAAAATTTCCTATGGATTTATATTTTCGTCGAAAATTTCCGACAGAAATAAAAATCTGTCAGAAATTTCTGATGGAATCTTCCGTCAAAAATTTTCTATCAGAAATTTATGACAAATTTATATTTCGTTAGAAATTTTCCTTCAAAAATTTACGTTTTTCTTGTAGTGATAGTTATTGAAGATTATAACACTAAAAATGAAATAAAATCTGAATAAAAAAGTTTTAAAATTATAAAAGTAAAATTTGAATATTCTTCACAATTATACTAATAAAAATAAGTGAATTAAGAAATCGAGTTTCAAACATTCGATAAGTTTAAAGTTCAAAACAATAATTGTTAAAGTAAAATAATTTGATTACACATAAATTCAAATACACGATAATAAAGTATAATATCTCACTATTAAAAGATAATTGTTAGGATACTTACTTATATATATATATATATATATATATATATATATATATATATATATATATATATATGAGGATATTTATGTAGTTGAATATTAACAAGTACGATACTATAATACCTATGTTTGTCCTATTAATTAACATGCAAATATAAAAAATACTCATACCTATTAATTGCATATGCCCATTTAAATGTGCATTTTCTATCATAAGAGACTTTATCCATAAATGTCTATAAGTACACTAATTTTTTTTTTTGAAATTCTTACACGTCCTTGTCTCCATTCCTCTTCATTCTTGAGATATCTCTCAAGAAATATTTAGAGTTTGATTCACTACTGTTTATGGATGATTTCGTTTGTAGGTTCTTTTTATTCAAACTAGCACGATTTCAATTTATGCGTGTTCGCGGCATGACAGAATCGAAGACCTTCTAGTGAAAAATCGTACAAACAACAAATAGAGTTAATTGATTAGGGTATTTTTTAAGCATAACAGAAGATCTATGCTTGTTTGAGCACATCAGAAGATCTATGCTTGTTGGTTTAGCACATCAGAAGATCTATGCTTGTTTTAGCATATCAGAAGATCTATGCTAATCATACAATCAATTTCATGCATGTAAGAGTTAACGTGAATTGAACAGATAACATGTATATTGACTGCAGAAATCATATCCTTCATTAAATGGTAACAGAATTAGAATTCGTAAGGATAACGAAACAGATTCAGATGACTACACTACACTAGACTATGCTATGCTATGCTACGCTAAAAAAAGGAAAAAGAAAGGTGGTCGAGAAATCGTATCCAAAGTTATCTCGTATGCACGTGAGCCTTCTGCGCATGCGAGGAGTGCGTGTGAGGTATTGTGAGTGTGTGATTTCTGACCCTTGGCTATGAGCATGACTCGTTTAATTTATAGACAAAGATTTGGGAAAGGTAGCTGTATCTAACGTGTCCCGAAAACGCATAACCGTTCTAAACTTCCACATCGTGGCTCATTCCCAAGCACGTCTTTGGATAATTCCTGGAACCGCTCATTAACTTCCCCAAATCGTTCTGTAATCTTTGACACTTATCCCATGATTTACTTCAACCGCTCTTAAATCGTGTCTTCTTTAATTTCTTCATTCTGAGAGGTTACGAAGTATGCTCGTGTATATCTAGATCCTTGGGATTTCGAGTGACCAACGAAAAGTATACTTGCATGTTTCTTGATTTTCTTGTACTTTGAGAGGTTGCAAGGCTGTGAGCCTTTCTCATGAGCAGCATCTTTCCTGGTTCAAGGATTTCGAGAGTTTCATGAAAAATATCTTCGCGTATCTTTTGATTCTCTTCAAGCTTTGTATGTTGTAACACCATGGAAAATACTAAGTTATTTAGTATATATGTATGTATGTATATGTTATTTATGTGGATTTGGAATGTACTTACTTCTATGCATGTTGTATGTTAATGTGATTTTGATTTGTTATTTAAGCATGATAGTGATTTTATAGTATGAGATGAGAGGTTGATGTTTTGATAGTTTGTATAGGCATGTGTGTGCATGAATTTGGTGAATGATGCATTGTACACCATTATACTGAACCAGTATTAAGAGGGAAGAAGACTGATCACCTTCCTCCTCATCTTGGTTAAGTGAAGTATTATGGCATGCAACTCATTATTCCAAGCATCTATATCTGAAAGTGATATTTGTTTGTGTGTTGACACATGTTGCATTTCATATGGTGGTGAGTTGTGAGTATTGCATGGAAAGGAATAAGATGGGTAGGAGATCGAAGGATAGGAACATAAGATAAATCTGGTCTTTCTGAGTGAATTTGAGGTTGTTTCAGAGCTTAGGGAGTTGAAATACTTCAAGGAATAGGATATTTGAGGTGAATAGGTGCTAAGGGTGAAATTTGGAAATTTTGAAAAATGGCTATATATAGGGACTTAGGACCGGAGGATTTCATTTGTCAGACAGAGACAGTTTTTAGAGAGAGAAAGTAGAGAGAGAAAGGCTCTGGTCCGGAGGGAAGCTGAGGACATATTTGGGAAGCTTATCAAGCCAGGATCAATCTTCACAACTGGAGTTTCAGGAGATTTGGCCTCTAAAGCCTTGAAAATTGAGATTGAAGTTTGAATTGGGAATTTGGGGGTTTGTCCAAATCTTGCATTTCTGAAGTTTCTGAGGTAAGGGTAGTACTTATAAGACTTAATCTGTATGTATGGGTTTGAAATATCACATTGATTCCATGTTTCATGCATGATTGAGGTTGGATTGAGGGGAAAGGGTTTTGGTTAGGGTCTTCATGATTTCTTCATGATTTCTTATGATTTTCGTGGATTAATGATTTATACTTATTTTTATCACTTATGGTAGCATTTTGGGATGGTTTGTATGTGTTGGGAATCCCCTGTTTGCAGATTTTGTTCAAAAATGGAGGAATTCTGTCACAAACGGCTGAGCCGTTTTGAACGGCTGAGCCATTGAGGGTTCTCGTGACAGGGGAGGGTTTCTGGAGCCAAACGGCTGAGCCGTTTTAAGGCGCTGAGCGCTTTTGAGGCTGAGAGCTAGAGGAGAGTTTCTGGAGGTAAAGCGCTGAGCGCTTTGGAGGCGCTGAGCGCCTTTTTGTTTTTCGAATTGGACTTTGTAATCTACATGAAAGTTGTAGCCTTGGATCTTAGCTTTCCAATGGCGTTGGAATCACCCAAAAAGGAGGTCTAGAACTCCAGATATGACTGTTTTAGTGAACAGGGGTCAAGTTGTCAGCATTGGTTATAGCTGTTGCGGTTTTTAGAATTTTTAACAAAGTAAATGATGAAATTAGGACTTGATGTCTTCATAAGAGTTGTAGGAAATATTCTTATCTTTCATATGAGATAAGTATGAGCATGATTGGAGGAGTATAACTCTTAATATGCTATTTTATATGAAGATTGTCTTTTCACAAAAGGGTAATTTGGTTAAATTGATAGTTGTTTTGAGTGTTTATTTAATTATTTTGTTATATTGAGTAATTTGGCATGGTTATGGAAAATATTGCATGTAATTATGGAATATGCTATATGCATGTGGTTTGGAAAGCTAATAGAACTTAGAGGAGTAAGGTTATGGTATGGATTGGAAGATTTCTTAGTGAGATCAGGGTATAATCTTTGGGAAAATATGGAATATGGGAGTCCCATGGTGAGGATTCCAATATGGAACCTTTCCAAAGATTATATAATAAAACCACTTCAGATGTTTGGTGGATTCTGAAGTACTCCTCTAAGTATTCTATTTGCTACCGGTATGGGTCTGGGCCGAGTCATACCGATGGATGAGGTGGCTCCACCAGGGTTACGTGACGACGTAAATCCAACTGTATATTTTCCATGAGAGGTTAGGCGTGGGACATGGGTTGCTGACATGTTTCACCGTATCAACACTTGGTTTGGATGGTGTTGAGGCCAACATTTGGTTTGGATGTGTTGGTTACATTATGGATTATACAGTGGTGTGACTTTGTTTTTGGATGTGGAATATGTATACATATGGTATGGATTGTATACATTGGTTATGGATTCTTTATTAAATATGTATACATTGGTATGGATGTGTATACCTTAGATTCTGGATTGGTTTATATTTGGCATGGAAATAACTATTTTAATGTTCATTTCCTTGGTATGGATATGTATTGTTGATGAATATCTAGTTTAATGATATTTCATTTTATTGTACTATGGTTGGTTTTTATACGTGCTAACCCTTATGTTTCCATGTGGTTTGGACTGTGATGATCTCACTTTGTGGGGGAGCAGATTAGGTGTGAGGCTTTGGGATAGCAAGAAGTCTTTGGTAGCTGCTTTGAGAAGTAGCTAGGCTTAGAGCTTGACCAGCACCTAGGGTGTCTTATATGATGTTATTATGGGATTACTGTATAATTTTACTAAGACTGACTCTGATATAATTATGTTTGATTTTATGAAGACAAATTTTACACTCTAGCGTAGCTGGCTTTTGCTCTATTTTCTATATTATATATCATTTTATTTTAGTTGGTTTTGATGTGACGGCCTAGGGTGGGTCGTTACAGTTTTGGTATCAAAGCTGGTCGAGTCTCTTTAGGATTTGTGGGAAATGGTCTTGTTATGTTTCTGTTGTGAGGAAATGGATTTTGAAAGGAATTTCTTATGTGTTTTGGTGTAAACTCATGGGTTCCTTGATCTTTCATCTTGATTAGGATGGTTGGTAGGGGAAACAATTCTAATCCTTCTTCAGGCGTGGATGCGCAACAGATTGCTCAAGCTATGGAGCAAATTGCTGCTGCTATTGGACAACAGAATACTTTGTTGGCTCAGATGGAGACCAACCAGGCTGCAGCTGAAGCAGCTAGGGCTGAGGTACCTAATGAGTATAGGGGCTTGTCAGAGTTCAGAAAAGGGAATCCTCCTCAATTTACAGGTGTTGATGGACCTGAAGTTGCTGACCAGTGGATTGAGGAGATGGAGAAAATCTTCATGGTGATGCAATGTCCCGAGGAGAGAAAGCTAGTTTATGCTATTTATATGTTGGTGGGTGAGGCTAGTTTCTGGTGGAAAGGTGCTCAGGCTATGATGGAGGCTAGAGGGGAGGCAGTAAATTGGGAAAACTTTAAAAAGGTATTCCTAGAGAAATATTTTCCAGATAGTGCCAAGTATGCTAAGGAAGCTGAGTTTTTGAGACTGCAGCAAGGAAATATGTCAGTACAAGAGTATGTGGTCAAGTTTGAACACTTGGCTAGATATTATTCTCAAGCTATCACTGAAGCCTGGAGGTGTAGGAAGTTTAGTGAGGGTCTAAGATTTGAGCTGAGAAAGACTATTGTTCCTATGGGAATTATGGAGTTTCCAGTTTTAGTTGAAAAGGCAAAAACAGTGGAAAGATTTGAAGGAGGAAATAAAATGGCAAAGGGTCCAGAGGGATCATCTGGATTTGGTAGGGGGAAACATCCTCAAAAGAGACTATCTCAGTTTCAAATTGGAAATGCTAATAAGAAACCAATGGGGACTACTACCACAAGAGCTGTTCAAAGTATTAGATGTTATACATGTGGAGGCCCACATATGATGAGGGATTGTCCTACAAAGAACTATGCATGTTTTAAATGTGGCAAGGTGGGTCATATGGCTAAAGATTGCAATGTCAGAAATACACCAGCTAGAGAGAACCAGAAAGTGGATCGGCCTACTGTAGCAGGTCGTGTCTTTGCTTTAACAGGTGCTGAAGCTGAAACGTCATCTGAACTGGTAAAAGGAAAGGGCAAAGCTAATGGTAATGATATTTTTATTCTATTTGATTCTGGTGCTTCACATTCTTTTATTTCTTATGAATGTGTGAGAAGGTTAAATTTGGTTGTGAGTTCCTTGTGTGTGGATCTAGTTGTTTCTACCCCAGCTTCAGGGTCTGTTTTGACTTCTGAGGTTTGTTTGAGATGTCCAGTGGAGGTAGAAGGGCGTAATTATAAAGTGAATTTGTTTTGTTTACCTCTATCTGATTTGGATGTGATTTTAGGGATGGATTGGCTTTCTACCAATAATATTTTGATAGATTGTTCAGAAAAGAGATTAATCTTTCCTACTGTTGAACAGGAGAGGTTTATTCTAGTGGACAGGTGGATGGGTTGTTGAAGGATGGAGCTCTTGGGTTTATGATCCTCTCTTTTATCAGTGTAGAGAATGAGAAGTTGTTGAATAGTATTGATGTTGTTAGAGATTTTCCAGAGGTTTTTCCGGATGATGTTCCGGGGTTACCACCAAAGCGAGAGTTGGAGTTTAGTATTGATCTTGTACCAGGGGCAGGACCAGTATCTATTTCTCCTTATAGAATGGCACCAGCGGAGTTGTTTGAATTGAAAAAGCAGGTTGAGGAGCTTTTGGAGAAGCAGATGATCAGACCTAGTGTCTCTCCGTGGGGAGCACCAGTGTTATTGGTAAAGAAGAAAGATGGTGGTGTGAGGTTATGTGTGGATTACAGGCAGTTAAATAAATTGACAATCAAGAATAAGTATCCTTTGCCAAGGATAGATGATTTGATGGACCAATTGAGGGGAGCTTCTGTTTTCTCCAAGATTGATTTGAGGTCTGGGTATCACCAGATTCGGGTAAAGGAAGAGGACATACCAAAGACTGCTTTCAGGACTCGGTATGGTCATTATGAGTATGTTGTTATGCCTTTTGGAGTGACGAATGCTCCAGCTATTTTCATGGATTATATGAACAGGATTTTCAGACCCTTTCTGGATAAGTTTGTTGTGGTGTTCATTGATGACATTTTGATTTATTCTAGATCTATGGAAGAACATAGAGAACATTTGAGGGTAGTTTTGCAGGTATTGAAAGAGAAACAATTATTTGCAAAGTTGTCAAAATGTGAGTTTTGGCTATCTAAAGTTAAGTTCTTGGGTCATGTGATTTCTGCACAAGGAATTGCAGTTGATCCTACTAAGGTGGAAGCGGTTTTGAGGTGGGAGCGTCCGAAATCAGTTACTGAAGTTAGAGGTTTTGTGGGATTGGCTGGCTACTATAGAAGATTCATAGAAGGATTTTCTAAAATAGTTATGCCTTTGACACAACTGACTAGGAAGGATCATCCTTTTGTATGGATAGAGGAGTGTGAGAGGAGTTTTCAAGAGTTAAAGGAGAAACTGACGTCGTCTCCTGTGTTGATACTGCCAGATCCCAATAAATCTTTTGAAGTTTATTGTGATGCATCTCATCAAGGTTTAGGATGTGTTCTTATGCAAGATAGGCAGGTTGTGGCCTATGCATCTAGGCAGTTAAAGACTCATGAACGGAATTATCCTACGCATGATCTAGAGTTGGCTGCGGTGGTTTTTGCTTTGAAGATTTGGAGACATTATCTCTATGGAGCAAAGTTTGATGTGTTCAGTGATCACAAGAGTCTGAAATATTTGTTTAATCAGAAAGAGTTAAATATGAGGCAGAGGAGGTGGATTGAATTTCTGAAAGATTATGATTTTCAGTTAATGTATCATCCAGGTAAAGCGAATGTGGTGGCAGATGCTTTGAGCAGAAAATCCCTTCATATGTCTTACATGATGGTTAAAGAGATGGAGTTGGTAGAGAAATTTAGGGATATGAATCTTAACGTTGTTGTTGCCACAAATTTTATTAGTTGTGGTATGACTACCATTACTAGTGATTTCTTGGAGATGGTGAAACAAAAACAAGTTCAGGATACGGGATTGAACAAGGTTAGAGAATTGTTGGGTTCTGAGAAAGCTGAAGGATTTGAACAAGATATGGATGGAGTTTTGAGATACAAGGGCAGAATTTGTATTCCACAAGATGAGGAGTTGAAGAAATTAATACTTGAGGAAGGTCATAAGAGCAAGTTGAGTGTACATCCAGGTATGACAAAAATGTATCAAGATTTGAAGAAAATGTTTTGGTGGAATGGTATGAAGAGGGAGGTAACCGAGTATGTCGCATCTTGCATTGTATGTCAGAAAGCTAAGGTAGAACATCAAAAACCAGGAGGTTTGTTACAGATGATGGAAGTGCCAGAATGGAAATGGGATAGTATAACCATGGATTTTGTTGTTGGATTACCAAGGTCTGCTAAGAATTATGATTCTATTTGGGTGATTGTGGATAGATTAACTAAGTGTGCTCATTTTCTACCAGTGAATATAAAGTGGTCCTTGGAAAAGTTAACTCAGTTGTATATTAAGGAGATTGTTAGATTACATGGTGTGCCCTCCAGTATCATCTCTGATAGGGATCCTCGTTTTACCTCCCGATTTTGGCAAAGTTTGCACCAAGCATTAGGGACTAAGTTGAGACTCAGTTCTGCTTATCACCCACAGACTGATGGGCAGTCTGAGAGGACTATCCAATCTTTGGAGGACTTGTTGAGGGCTTGTATTTTAGATCATCTAGGGAGTTGGGAAGAAATGTTGCCTTTGGTCGAGTTCACTTATAATAACAGTTTTCATGCAAGTATAGGAATGGCACCATTTGAGGCTCTGTATGGGAGGAAGTGTCGAACACCTTTATGTTGGTTCAAAGAGGGAGAATCAATGATGGTAGGGCCAGAGATCATCTTACAGACTACTGAAAAGGTGAAGCAAATTCAGGAAAGAATGAGAGCTACTCAGAGTAGGCAAAAGTCTTATGCAGACAAGAGGAGGAAACCTTTGGAGTTTTCAGAGGGAGAACATGTGTTTTTGAAGGTAACTCCTACCACAGGTGTGGGAAGAGCTATCAAAGCTAAGAAGTTGAATCCTAAGTTTATTGGACCGTATCAAATTCTCAAGAGGATTGGATCAGTGGCATATCAGATTGCATTACCTCCATTTCTGTCTAATCTGCATGATGTGTTCCATGTTTCACAGTTGAGAAAGTATATTCACGATCCGAGTCATGTCTTGGAATTAGAGGCAGTGCAAGTTAAGGAGAATTTAACTTTTGAGAAACAGCCAGTTTCAGTGGCAGATAGGAAAGTTAAGCAATTGCGGGGTAAATCTATCAATTTGGTAAAGGTTATTTGGGATGAGGTTACTAATGAAGCCACTTGGGAGTTGGAAGATAGAATGAAGGATCAATACCCATATCTCTTTATGAGTAAGTGAATTTTCGGGGACGAAAATTTTTGTTGTTGGGGAGAGTTGTAACACCATGGAAAATACTAAGTTATTTAGTATATATGTATGTATGTATATGTTATTTATGTGGATTTGGAATGTACTTACTTCTATGCATGTTGTATGTTAATGTGATTTTGATTTGTTATTTAAGCATGATAGTGATTTTATAGTATGAGATGAGAGGCTGATGTTTTGATAGTTTGTATAGGCATGTGTGTGCATGAATTTGGTGAATGATGCATTGTACACCATTATACTGAACCAGTATTAAGAGGGAAGAAGACTGATCACCTTCCTCCTCATCTTGGTTAAGTGAAGTATTATGGCATGCAACTCATTATTCCAAGCATCTATATCTGAAAGTGATATTTGTTTGTGTGTTGACACATGTTGCATTTCATATGGTGGTGAGTTGTGAGTATTGCATGGAAAGGAATAAGATGGGTAGGAGATCGAAGGATAGGAACATAAGATAAATCTGGTCTTTCTGAGTGAATTTGAGGTTGTTTCAGAGCTTAGGGAGTTGAAATACTTCAAGGAATAGGATATTTGAGGTGAATAGGTGCTAAGGGTGAAATTTGGAAATTTTGAAAAATGGCTATATATAGGGACTTAGGACCGGAAGATTTCATTTGTCAGACAGAGACAGTTTTTAGAGAGAGAAAGTAGAGAGAGAAAGGCTCTGGTCCGGAGGGAAGCTGAGGACATATTTGGGAAGCTTATCAAGCCAGGATCAATCTTCACAACTGGAGTTTCAGGAGATTTGGCCTCTAAAGCCTTGAAAATTGAGATTGAAGTTTGAATTGGGAATTTGGGGGTTTGTCCAAATCTTGCATTTCTGAAGTTTCTGAGGTAAGGGTAGTACTTATAAGACTTAATCTGTATGTATGGGTTTGAAATATCACATTGATTCCATGTTTCATGCATGATTGAGGTTGGATTGAGGGGAAAGGGTTTTGGTTAGGGTCTTCATGATTTCTTCATGATTTCTTATGATTTTCGTGGATTAATGATTTATACTTATTTTTATCACTTATGGTAGCATTTTGGGATGGTTTGTATGTGTTGGGAATCCCCTGTTTGCAGATTTTGTTCAAAAATGGAGGAATTCTGTCACAAACGGCTGAGCCGTTTTGAACGGCTGAGCCATTGAGGGTTCTCGTGACAGGGGAGGGTTTCTGGAGCCAAACGGCTGAGCCGTTTTAAGGCGCTGAGCGCTTTTGAGGCTGAGAGCTAGAGGAGAGTTTCTGGAGGTAAAGCGCTGAGCGCTTTGGAGGCGCTGAGCGCCTTTTTGTTTTTCGAATTGGACTTTGTAATCTACATGAAAGTTGTAGCCTTGGATCTTAGCTTTCCAATGGCGTTGGAATCACCCAAAAAGGAGGTCTAGAACTCCAGATATGACTGTTTTAGTGAACAGGGGTCAAGTTGTCAGCATTGGTTATAGCTGTTGCGGTTTTTAGAATTTTTAACAAAGTAAATGATGAAATTAGGACTTGATGTCTTCATAAGAGTTGTAGGAAATATTCTTATCTTTCATATGAGATAAGTATGAGCATGATTGGAGGAGTATAACTCTTAATATGCTATTTTATATGAAGATTGTCTTTTCACAAAAGGGTAATTTGGTTAAATTGATAGTTGTTTTGAGTGTTTATTTAATTATTTTGTTATATTGAGTAATTTGGCATGGTTATGGAAAATATTGCATGTAATTATGGAATATGCTATATGCATGTGGTTTGGAAAGCTAATAGAACTTAGAGGAGTAAGGTTATGGTATGGATTGGAAGATTTCTTAGTGAGATCAGGGTATAATCTTTGGGAAAATATGGAATATGGGAGTCCCATGGTGAGGATTCCAATATGGAACCTTTCCAAAGATTATATAATAAAACCACTTCAGATGTTTGGTGGATTCTGAAGTACTCCTCTAAGTATTCTATTTGCTACCGGTATGGGTCTGGGCCGAGTCATACCGATGGATGAGGTGGCTCCACCAGGGTTACGTGACGACGTAAATCCAACTGTATATTTTCCATGAGAGGTTAGGCGTGGGACATGGGTTGCTGACATGTTTCACCGTATCAACACTTGGTTTGGATGGTGTTGAGGCCAACATTTGGTTTGGATGTGTTGGTTACATTATGGATTATACAGTGGTGTGACTTTGTTTTTGGATGTGGAATATGTATACATATGGTATGGATTGTATACATTGGTTATGGATTCTTTATTAAATATGTATACATTGGTATGGATGTGTATACCTTAGATTCTGGATTGGTTTATATTTGGCATGGAAATAACTATTTTAATGTTCATTTCCTTGGTATGGATATGTATTGTTGATGAATATCTAGTTTAATGATATTTCATTTTATTGTACTATGGTTGGTTTTTATACGTGCTAACCCTTATGTTTCCATGTGGTTTGGACTGTGATGATCTCACTTTGTGGGGGAGCAGATTAGGTGTGAGGCTTTGGGTTAGCAAGAAGTCTTTGGTAGCTGCTTTGAGAAGTAGCTAGGCTTAGAGCTTGACCAGCACCTAGGGTGTCTTATATGATGTTATTATGGGATTACTGTATAATTTTACTAAGACTGACTCTGATATAATTATGTTTGATTTTATGAAGACAAATTTTACACTCTAGCATAGCTGGCTTTTGCTCTATTTTCTATATTATATATCATTTTATTTTAGTTGGTTTTGATGTGACGGCCTAGGGTGGGTCGTTACATATGTCTTCTTCAGAAACTTCTTTGCCATTTTCCGATCACCTAAGATTTTGAGTACTCCCATATTTCGAGCATCACCGAATTCATTTCTTGGTACTAACAACTACTAAAATTTCTTTTATTTCTAGCAATTTTGATGCAAATTTTGTATTAAAATTTGCAACAAACTTATTCTTACGAATTTTTATGTGAAATTTTATTTGCAGGTAATACCTTAAGGTACACCTGGTTAGCTTGTTACATCACTGGTGACCCTAAGGTACACCTTGTTAGCATATTACATCACTGGTGATCCTAAGGTACACCTTGTTAGCATCACTGGTATGCGGCCTTAGCGGCACACCTGGAGTCATATATATGATGCATGTCAAACATTCATTATTTCATTGACTCAACATTTGACTTATTATTATAGAATTTCATTTAGTACATCATGTCCATTTTTCATATTCTCATCATCATAATCTATCTCAATAGTCCATTCTTATGTCTCATGTCATTTGGGCATATTTCCACATAGTCATGTCATAATTATTCCTCATAAGGTCCGCACAGGAATTCACAAAGAGCATTATTATTCATATTAAAACTTATTTATTTTTTTAACATTAATTACATAATCATTTATTACTTCCAACAAGGAACAAAGTAGAGCAAACAGAAAATAAAATAGAACAACAAGCAAGGGATTAGGGACCAATCCGACAATCAAACTATCCAACAATTATTCTCACACCCCGAGCGAGGTTTCTCACTCCCCCCTTACCTGGATAAGCAGGAGCTAAAACTTAGGTAGGACCTCCTCCTCTGGATTTCCTCTTTCTTTCCCTCTCTTTCTTTTTCTTTCTCTCTCTCTCTCTCTTCTCTCTCTTTCTCTCTCTAAGATTTTCACCTTCTCAGTCAGTATAATTTTTTTCACCCCCTGCCTCCTATTTATAGGCATCCAGGGGTTCCTGGAACAGCCTGCACTGAATTCGGAACGGCCCGTTCTAAAATTAGAATGACCCGTTTTCAAAAAGCAAAACGACCCGTTCTAAAATCAGAACGGTCCGTTCTGGGGTTCGTGTTAACACTGATTGACCATAAGTAGAACGACCCGTTTCCAACTTAACTTTTTAGGCATTTTTAGAATCCTGGAACGGGCCATTTCCTTTTGGGAACGGCCTGTTCTGGAAAAACCCAAATAGGCCTTTTTACAAATTTGGAACGACCCATTCCACTTTTGGAATGACCCGTTATGCTACTTCAGAAACAGTTTATTTTCATCATTTGGAACAGCCCGTTCCACTTTTGGAACAGCCCGTTCTGGCCTAAAAAATACAGATTTATAAAAATTTCATAAATAATTTAAATTATTAAAAACCTTTACAATATATTATAAAAACCCCTTTTAATTAACTAAAACAACTATAAGAAAATAATCTTCATAAATATAAAATTAAATAATAGTAAATATTGTATTAGTAGAAAATTCAGGGTGTTACATATGGAGCCTATGCATTGTGTTTTGTGTTTGCATGTGGCTAAATTTGTTAGTTTGGATGAGAGTTTTGAACTCTCTAACTGGGATTTAGGCCGGGCACAGGTTGAGCGCGCCGGGCGTGGAAAAGCTTAGAGCTCTCGGGTTGATATTAGGCCAGGTGCGAGCTGACTGCGCCGAGCATAAATATGTTTATAAATAATTGATTTAAATTGATGCTTATGCATGTTTAAAGTTGAAGTTTTAGATCATGTATGTATGATATATGATGTATGGTACGGTGTGATTCATATGTATGCTTTGTGATGATACGTATGAATGTTTGAATCTGATATGGCATGAGTATATGTTCATATGTGTACGATTATTGATCATAATGGTGGGTAGACCATGTATGATGTATGATGCATTATTGCATGTGATGTCTTATGACATGTGTATGATTGTTGGTCATGATGGTGGGCAAACCATGTATGATGTGTGATGCATAATTACATGTGATGCCTTATGGCATGAGTCCAACCTAGGACTTGAGGAGAGGAAAAATATTTTTGAACTGGAAGAGCTCACATAGAGTCTATTGAGAGTGGTGCTTGGATAGGTCACTGATATATGAGAGTGGTGCTTAGGTAAGCCACTGGATTTGGGAGAGTGGTGCTCAGGTAGGCCACTGGATTGAGTGAGTCTCCTTTAAGTCCTTAGCTAGTGTTGGAGCGGGGTATGAGGTCGAGGGTTATTCCCTTAACCAAGTACTCGAGAAGGTGCGTGAATCCTTGCGGATAGTCGTTGGGCGAACTCAACAATTGACTTGGTTATGCATGCCAAGGTCATGGTAAGTCCGTACCTAGTTGTGCTATACCTGACAGTAGATCTGGACTTCCAATTATGTAAGTGACATCATCCAAGTAAACCCGAGTGAGGATTATATCCTGTTTAGCTGTGACCGAGCGGGCGCATTGGGCGTGAAAACGATTGGGGTGGTTTTGGTAGGATGGAATGTCACTTATACAACTCTATTGTTAGAGAGATCTCCTAGGTGTATGCGTGACGATGCATTAATTAGATGATTGATATGCATTGATATTTTTCATGAGTTGCATGTATTGCATGATTGTCATGATATTGAAGTGTATGGTGTTTGATTCCATGATTGATGAATGTATGATTGATTGAGATGGAAGGTTCCTTTGAGACTTGATTTGGATGCATGTGTAGTATAGAATTTATTTTGCACTTGTATGATTAATTTTTTAACTCTAGCTTACCCTTTTGTTTCCATGTGGTGGGACTACGATGATCATACTTGCTATGAGAGCATGTTAGGGATAGCTTGGAGTTGAGGTGACTCCTGCGAGACGAGGATTTTATCCTAGTGTCAGAGTTACCGTCTAGGATAACTGTAGGTTGTGCTTGACCGGCACTAAGAGTTATTATTTTGGATGACTGTACATATGTAGTGTTATATTTTATATTTAGAAACATAGTTGTTTATATATATATATATATATATATATATATATATATATATATATATACATACCTGCATGTATGTATTATCCAGCTTAATATTCTCTTAGTTAACTAGTAGTAGTGCGATTTCATTAAGTGTAGGGACTATAGTGGGTCGTTACATTTTACACTGCATACTGAAGCTTGAACATGGACATTGTATTGTCCTTTATGATTTATTCTAATGGAACGTAAAAGAAAGTTGCTTCACTTCAGGTACATTTTCGTTTATTTTTCCTTGTTCTTTATTATCTTTATTTTTTTTTATTTTGCAAGTTAAAAAAAATGATGACTTATACGTGGTTCTCAATAAATACGTGTTGAATACGTGATAATTCCAGTTTTGTGAATAACACGTGAGTTACTTTTGTAAATATAAAACAAAAATAATAAAAATACAAAGAACTTTACCAACTTATGTTTGTATATATACACATCTGCATAATTAAATTGTTTCTTGATAACATATTTTTTAGAAAAATAATGTATAATGTTAATTGAGTAATTGATACCACATTTAATGTCATTTGATTCTATGAATAAATGTTTATTATTATAAAATTTGTTTTTAAAAAAGATATTTTATTTGTGTTTTAAAATACAGAAACAAAAATATTCAAATATATAACAATTAATAACATCAATTGAATAATAATTCTTATCTTTAAAGTTATGTGATTGTGAAGATTTAATGATGAATCATTTGTTAATTTAAATTCTTGTATAAAAATGATTTCTTTTTAAATAAAATGCATAAAATAGAAGTTATCCTTTTTAATAAGTATTAAAAAAATATACAGTAATAAATAACATTCATTGAATAATAAGTTTATCTTTAATTTTATTGTAAGGTTTTATTAATTAGCCATTTAATAAATTAAATCCTTGTGCAATTTTTGTTTCTTTGAATGAAAATACCAAACAGCTTATTTTCACATATAAAAATTTTAAAAAATAAAAAATAAAAAATATTTCTCTCTTAATGATGAAATAAATATTTATAAAATTATATAAATTTATATAATTAATTAAATATATTATTTTTGACATACGTTGTAGGTACTAATATCTTCTTTATACATAATTGATTTTCAAATCTAACCTTTTTTCAAAGACAAATTTTTCTTTAAAGGACTTTTTTTCATAGTTTTTTCTTAATAAAATATTAATAACGACTTCCATAAAAATATTTTTGTATCATATTCATGGTGATTTCGGTTGTGAGATCCTTAAAAATCGATTTCATTGCATGGGCGTGAATTTTTTGGGATGAAATTATGAAAAAGTGAGTAAAATGTAGATCGAAGACGAGCATAGCTTACAATGATGGAAAGAAAGATAAATCTGAGAGATAAAAGCAAAAGAGGAAAAAGATGGTCCAAATTCAAAATATTTGCAAACAAGATGCCAAAATTGAACAAACCAACAAACCTTCGAACTCTAACTTCGCTTTTCAAATGTTAACGAAGATCACCAGTTTTAAACTAATTGACATTTTAAGTAGTAAAAGAATAAATAGTAGCCATTTTTATTCTAAAGACACCACAAAAACCCAACTCATCAAAATAATGAAGATAAAGTATAAAGTCTAAACTCATCAAATTGACTAATGAAGCCGAACCTGCAAGACTACACGAAACAACATACAAAACAATTGTTACGTTTGGTTCACAAACAACACCACCCCTATTTTTACCTACTTGCAACCCAATACACACTAGTGCAAAAATTATATTTAAAATCAGAGTTTTAAGACCGGTTACCTTGTAACTGATCTTAAAAGTGACGCGGTGACAATTTTATAACCGATCTTGAAAAATGCTACTTTTAAAATCGGTTATTTCAGAAATAACCGATTTTAAAAGTCTCGTCAGAAACCTTTTATATTTCCCTCCAATCTCATTCTCTTTAATCTTTCCCTCCATTCGTTTTTTAAATCTCTCTCTTGCGCTCTGATTTTCTAAAGAGGTAAATTTCGTTATTGTTTTCGTTTTCATTTTCCTCTTCTTGTATCTCTTTTTGTTTTCTCATGTTGTTCTGTTGTCTCTATTTTCGTTGTAGGTTCATTTTGGGTAAATTTTGAATCTGGAACTAGGGGTGGGCATGGATCGATTTTTTTAAAAAACCGATCCAAACCGATCCGATCCGCTTTTAAATGGATTGGTTTAGTAGATTCCGATCCGATCCGGTTTACTGATCCAATTTTGAACCGAACCTAATTAATGGATCGGATAGCTGATCCAGATTTATGAATTAATTCATTTCCAAAATGGATTGGATAAAAACCGATTTAAAACTGGTTTAAAACCGGTTTTTTGAAACCGGTTTTTGAAACAGATTTTTAACCAGATTTTTTTAACCAGATTTTAAGAATTACAACTCACACCATATAAGATTTTATCAAATATTTTGAGGGTTCTGCTAATATTATCCCTAAGCACTTCTTATAAACCTCTTTCCATCAATTTATGTATGATGTATAAAACTATAAATAGAAAACATTAAGAATTAAGACAGCAAAATGAAGAATTAACGTAAATTTTCTTGACGAGTCTGACGATTAAGGATTTTCAGTGAATTTACAACTATCTGATTGGCTATAAACCACCAGTCACTAGACTAAACTTCTATTTCGCGATCCTTATCATTGAGATTTGGCGTGTTTAATTCCTTCCCACAACTCAAATAGCTCCCTTTTCATCCAAGAGATCACGATTATAGGTCCCAGAGTAGAAGGCACCTACATAAACCAACAAAAAATAATATTGTAACAAGTGAAACCAAACAGTATTTTTTTTCCGAATCAACATACCACATTAAATACTTAAACACCTAATCACGAAATTAGGTGTACCAGAGTTTGAAAGAGTAATTTATAAATTAACGTAGGAGTCAGCTTTTATGTCCAGTTTGGATCTATTTAACGTAACCCAATAAAATCATAAACTCAAGTCAAACTCATATCTTTGGTGCACTCGTACCAAGGAAAAGTAAAAATATCCCAAGTGTTGTCTGGTGGGAACATTTTCAGGCAAAACAAGATCACTAGGCAACTTCAGGAGAACACTCTTTGGGGCTTATTAAACTCCAAATTTCACAAACAATTCAAAAATCAAAAAAGTATTAACATAACCAAAGCATAAGAGTTGTTAAATTGTATAGCATCGATCTCAGAATAGATAAAAACTTGAATAACAAAGAAACTGAAGCCTAAATTTCTAATTCATGCAACTACCTAATTGTTTCTAAAGCATAAATACAGTGATAATCATATTCAACATTGCACCAGATCGGGAAATAATATAATAACATCCTCAAATCTCAGTTTCAGGTTGCACAACACAAATCAGAAAAGTAAAGGGCATTCATTTCATTATTTATTACCTTGACATAATAAGCCTTCTTGATCTGCAGCAGATGCATCAACATTGACACCTAACATGTCATAGTAGGCAATGTCCTTCACCATAGCTTGTGACAATCGAATAACAATTCACACCTTCAAATTAAGCAAATTGAATAAATGCCAAAAGGGGGCAAAAAATTACAAATTAAAATAAATAGTTAGCAGCATGGTATCAATAGAAAACACTAGAACATTAAGAAAGTTAAAATGGTCGTTAAATAATTTGCTAACACAAATTTTGGAACCAACCCAGAAAAAAAAATGGAATAAGTTTCGAACTTGAGATATAGAGAGTTAACAATTCGAAGGAACCTCGGATTTCAATCATCTCCAAGTGTAACAGAGGAGGCTGAATAAGTAATGTCTGGTGGGGAAACAATTGCTGCAAAATAAAAAAAAAGGTTATCAATTATTGATCAAATTATAATAAGTATATAATACAATAATGCAGTATAAAATAGATCTAGCTTATTACTTTGTTCAAATTTCTCCAACTCTTCAAAATCCCCATTTTCATTTGAAAACAATGGTAGCTGTGTTCTTTTAAGCCAATCTTGTGTGCAAATAAGTGCTTTTACCATTCTAGGCGTAAGAGAACTACGATATGGATCAAGAACTCTTCCTCCAGTACTAAAGGCAGATTCAGAGGCCACTGTAGAAACAGGTATAGTAAGCAAATCTCTAGCCATTTTTGAAAGAATTGGAAGTCTACCTGAGTTGAGCTTCCACCAATTCAAAATATCCAAATCTACGTAACTCTCTTCTAAGGCTTCCTCCAAGTATTTGCTTAATTCAGATTTATTAGAGCTAGTTCTTTGAAAAAAATGGTTATAACCATAAGGGTCATCACTACCTCCTTCATTGAATCGAGCTTCTTGTGAGTTAACTTTTATTTCATCTCTTCCACCATTATACTCTTGAAAAAGTAACTTCAAACTAGACTCCACTTTTTCTTTTAAATTAGATGCCACCTCACCATCAAAATTTTGACTAATCAACCAATGCATGAACTGTAATTTGTATCCTGGATGCAACACAAGAGCAATAAGTAAAAACATATTTAGACGATCAACATTGCCCCAATACTTATCATATTTCTTCTTCATATTTTCTGCCATAATGCATACATTTATATCCCTAGAATTGCACATTTGGCTGATCTTCTTTCCAATTCCAAAGACCTCAAACATGTATATATTGCTAGTTACATAAACTGAGCCAGACATGCGCAAAGTAGCATCATAAAATAATTTCAGAAATGGTAGGATTGCACGCACAAATTCCCAATCAGCATATGAAGGAACACCTTTTACCTTTTCTAACTCTTCGATATACTTCTTATCTTGCATCTCAAGCTCTTCAAAAGCCTTGTGAAGTTTCAATGCAGCCTCTAACATTAAGTAGGTAGAATTCCATCTGGTTTCCACATCCAAGCAAACAAGGCCTTTGTATTCAATATTTTGTTTCTTAACACATGTCTTGAATTTAGCCAACCTAGAAGGGGAAGATCGTACATATTTTACAGCACCGCGAATTCTCAAAATAGCATCAATGTTATCCTTGAAACCTTCTTTCACAATCAAATTCAAAATATGGGCACAACAACGCATGTGAATATAATCTCCCTTCATAACCAAACTATTCCAAGAAATTAACCTTTTTTTTTAGATATTGGATTCCAACATCATTTGACGAGGCGTTATCAACTGTCAAAGTAAGAACACGATTCAACCCCCATTTACTCAAGCAATGTTCAACCTTTTTAGCCATGGTCTTTCCTGTGTGACTAGTGACTTGACAAAAGTTTAACACCTTCTTTTGCAGCTTCCAATTGTTGTCAATGAAATGAGCAGTCAAGCACATATAACTCAAATTTTGAGATGAAGTCCATGTGTCTGTGGTGAGGCAAACCCTTTGACAGTTTTGAGAAATAAATTCCTTCAAAATTTCTCTTTCACTATCCCAAAGTTTATAAATATCACATGTTAGGGTAGTACGAGATGACATTAAGAGAGGGTGCTACAATGCTTAAAAACTCACGAAAAGCTTCATGCTCGATACATCGAAATGGGAGCTCCATTGCCACAAACATTTTGACAATTGCAATTCTCAATGCTTGTTGGTCAATTTTGGGCCTAGCCAATGAAGGGGAAGAAACCATGGTTCCAGATGAGTCTGATTTTTGCTTCTTGCTCAACATGTTATTTGATATACCCTTGCATCTACGTAAATGATTTCGCATAGCACTTGTTCCATTCTCAAACCTATAATCAATGTACCACAATGGTTACATTTAGCTCTCTTATCTATGTTGGGCTTTGGCTCCTCAATAAAGTGATTCCATACATCAGATCGATTCTTACGCCCTTCAGAATCACGAGGCGGTAACATTTGTTCAGCTACATGTTCTATAGTGTCAGAAACTAAAGTTTCATTTAGCTCAGCCATGTAGTTGTTCTACAATAGAAAAGAAAAATAGGATGTAATTTTTTTGTGGTAAAAAATTACATGGAAATTTGACTGTAACCAAGCAAGAGTGTAAGACAAAAACCTGTAAAAGAAGTATTCTAAGAGTTGCTGAACCAAATCTTGTGAGAAGTTCACCTTTCTCTTCAAGAAGCTAAAAATATATGCATGAAACCAAAGCACCAAAAGCTGCCAGTAATATTGAATCACAATCCAAGAAAAAAACTAGCTCCAAAGTACCCAATACTAAAAACAACCTCTCACTACCCAATACTAAAAACAATTCAACTGGTTCTTCTTTGTGCATATTTTACTGTCAGGTTGTAATCATGTGCTAGAACTAGAAGATGTCAAAATTTGTTTATTGAACGATTAATTTTATTTCAGATTATAGATAAATTAAAAGTGATAGGGGGGTAAAGACTTACAAATCAGTCAAGTTAGTCAACTTGGAAAGCGCAGGTGGTAATGCTCCTGTGAATGCATTGGATGACAGAATGCTAAACAAACATGATTTACTCATGTTAAAAACACTAGAATAATATGTTTGGGGGGGTGGGGAATAGAAGCAGATATTGTGATTCCAATAAGCAGACAAAGAAGGTCAAAAGAATTACAGTTTTTCTAAATTGTTCAACTTCTCAACCGTCGTTGGAATGAGGCCTGAAAATTGATTTCCTTCAATACTCCTGTGATATTCACACAAATATTTAAATGAAACAAAACTACGGAAATAAATTGGAAATTACACTAAATTCGCAATCTGGGATCTTAACCAATTTCTCAGTCTTTGAAAAACGTTATATTTATGACTATGCTAAGTGATTGAGTCAACAAACAATTCATTTGAAAATAAAGAAATGATTTCAACATACAAGTTTTTGAGGGTTGTAATATTGGTGAGAACTTTGGGGAATGGCCCTGATAATCTGTTTCCCATCAAAGAGCTGCATATTCAATTAACAAGAATCTTTAACATCACGCTCAAGTTGTTTACATAATTACATAAAAAGAAGAAATTGAAGAGACAATGCAGAGAAACCAAAGGATGCAAAGCAAAAATTCTTACAGCTCAATCAAGCTCATGGTAGACCATTGTGGTGGTATTGAACCAGTGATGATGTTACGACTAAGGTCCCTGTTTCAGAGTGTAAGACAAAGTTAGTGAATTCTGAATATGGGGTGATGCAGTGCTAATTGTTTCTCTCCTTCCAATTGTCATGTTACTCTTTAGTAAAAATTAGGCTAAAATTATCCCCAGTTACTTTAATCAAATGAATCTTACCACCGTGTAAAAGGGAATATACAAATTCTTTTCAGGCCACCCCAGATCCTTGAATCAGGATTAATAAGGGAGAAAACAGAGGATTTGAAAATAATAAAGGAACAAAAGGGGGAAAGCATAAAGCTCATGGAGAATCAACAATGAAATCAAGTTAAGAGGAGAAAATTATACAGTTTTAGAAAAAAGAAAGAACTGAACCAAAACCAAAACCCATTACCCAAACACCCCAATCGAAGAAAAAATGTGGAGAATCGACGAACTCACCGGAATAGTTGAGAACTTTAGACAAAAAATTAGGGATTTCTAGGGATTTTGTATAATGAACCTGCAATGCAACGCAAGGAACTCAGAAGAGTGCAACGCGCCGCGTCGGAGTACCCACTAGCCGCGTAGAACTGGAGCACGAGTCTGGAGCAGGAGCAGTTGGTAGAAAACAAACTGGTTTGGTTAAAATGGATTTTTTAAAGGATATGATCCGAAACGTTTTAAATATACTGGTTTGGTTAATTGGTTTTTTTAAATTGGTTCGGTTCGGATATTTTATATTTGGATCAGTTATTTTCTGGATCGGTTCGGTTTAATTTTAAATGGTTCGGTTCGGTTCGGTTTTTTTGCACACCCCTATCTGGAACGGCCCGTGCTGCAAGGAGAACGGCCCGTGCTCCTTTCGGTACGGGCTGTACTGCAAGGAGAACGACTCGTTCTCTTTTCAGTACGGGCCATACTGCATGGAGAACGCCTCGTTCTCCTAGGAGCACGGCCCGTTTTCCTTGCAGTACAGCCCGTACTGGAAGGAGAACGGGTCGTTCTGAGTTACGTTCTTCAATTCGTGTTTTTACAATCTGGAATGACCCGTTCCAGTTTAATTTCTTTTTTTTGACCAACCCTTTTAAGATCGGTTATAAAACAACCGATTTTAAAAGTAAACTTTTAAAATCGGTTATTTAAACGATTTGAAAAGTCTAACTTTTAAAATTGGCTCTTTTAAAATCGGTTACGGAACTGATTTTAAAAGTCAAAAATAACCTATTTTAAAAGCCTTTTTTCCACTATTGAAATCATTGAATAATGATATATGGTTTCTCCTATTTTTATTTTTATTTTTATTTTTGCCATATAAGAAAATCGGGTGTTTAAAATACTTTAAAATATATTTTGATAGAAAGAAAATAAGTAAAAAGTAGGAGGGATAGTGAAAATGAGTTCAATGGTTTAGTAGATGCAAAATGCAGAGTGATGGATAAAAAAGTGGTCTGCAGAAGGATGAGTTCAAAATTTGTGTGGGTTTTAAACCGCCAAATCTTTATTGATTTATCTATTTGTTATCATATATTGGTGTTTATTTTTTTACCACCGCAATCATTTTAAAATATTTTTTTACAGGGTGCCGGCGGTTTTAAAACCCCAAAAATTATTTTTTAAAATTGCATAACAATTAAGAAAATCAACTGATTAAAAAAATCATTAAAAAGAATTATTTTTTTATTTTTATTTCTCTGTTTTTATTTCTCACTGATAATAACGTAATAACCATTACAGTTTTTAATTTTATTTTATGAATTAATTAAGGACACAAATGTAGGGTATGCAAGTGCAGCTGCTAAATAATACACAATCTGGTCAGTCACTTTTATATACACCTTTTGCTTTTTTTCTTTTGCTGTTTTAAATTAATTATTACATAATGCATCTGACCTCATGTATGCCTTTACAAATTTACACATAACATGGACATTTTTTTTTTTTGGATGAGATGTTGATATTAGAGTATATGTTTGAGAGAGATTATAATCTCTCATTTAAGTTACTATTTTGGAGAAAAAAGATTATTTAAGTAACTTTTAACATAGTCTATTCTAACCAAAACAAAGAGTAGATTTGTACTATAAGTTGCAACTGGATAGTCTAAACAGGAATGAGCCATCTAAACCAAAGTAACTTTGTAGGCACTAATTTTCATCACACATGAGTTACACGTACCATATTAAAAGTCGTGACTTCCAAGTAAGTATACTTTGATCTTTGGCTTTGCAGCACCCACCTGGCCTCATCAACTTGCTTTTCTTAGAGAGGGAAAAGGAGAGACTGTGAACTTTGTTTTGATGGGCCAATTAAACTTGGCGTGATTGCAACATTCCTAACATGAACACTGCTTTTGTTTGTTAGTACACTTTAAAGGAACAACTACATGCCTGCCTTTGCCTATTGTCTTATTTGTTGCTAACTCTTGTCATTGTCAGCAATATGGGTTCAAGAAAAGAAAATTCCTTTCTTGAATACATTTTAAATAAAAATATCATAGTGGGGCAAAATGGGTTTGGGACCAGAAGAGATGAGAATATGCTTGTATACAGTCAAGTTGTGTTTTTGAATCATCTTTATGCATCTTCACATCATATCGATCATTTCCCTCTATATGGCTATATGTATAGTTTTACAAAAAATCAACTTTAAACCATGAACTATTACGAAAAGTTCATTAGCATTTTTTGTTTGACAAGTTTAAAGGCATAGTTATATTATTGTCCTGCATTGCTTTATGTTTCTGAGATTCCAATAAATTGTGGTGTGGAGCCAAATTAGTTTTCACGTTAAGTGACCGTGGGTGTAATATTTTATGATATGGAAAGAAAAGAGAACGTTAACACATTATGTTTGAGTAAAATTTTCTATAAACACTTTTTCAATTACAATTAAAATTTTTTATCGATAATGACCAAAAACAAATTTATAAGAGTTTGTACTTAAATTAAATAATATTATATTAAAAAAATAAGAAATAAAATAAAATAAGATTCTTATAAATTAAAACAAACTTATTTATAAGTTAAAAATAAGATCTTGTAAAAATTAATAGTGAGAATTTTTACAAATTAATTTTTCTTATTTTTTTTTCCTAAAAATATTTCTATAAAAATTTATCCGAACAAATTCTGTATTATTAATTTCGACCTATGATATTATATCAAGGTTTTAAGGAATTAATATTAAGCTTCTTTAATTTGGGATGTGCAAATTACAGTCTAAAATTGCAATTATACGGATGCAATATCAGGATTTAAGGTATCTGCAACTGCAATCATATTGCAGTAACAATACTAATTACATTTTACAACAATTTTACAATGTTGAGATTTTTCATGACATAGCAATAACTACAACTGCAATTTAAAATCATATGGACATGATATTATTATTTTCTTTTTCCTTGCTAACAACCATAGATTATTTTCCTTCCCATAAATTTGCACCTCCCATATAAAATCTCTTGACTGTACATCAACAAGTCACACTACAAAAAAATTGTCGTATAGTGACATACACCCTATAGTGACACGATATGTGTCATTATTAAAAATTACTTTTACCTACACAATAAATATAATATATGTCGGTATATTGTTAAAAAAATAGAATATAATGAGACACAAAATATGTTGTTAAATCTTGTTTAAAATCAACATTAAAATTGTATGTAGCTATATGTCAAATAGACATATACCTATATATATTGTACCTATAGTGACACTTTTTGTATGTCACTATATGTAATATTTGTAATGAATATGATTCAAGAATAATCACTACAACTTCGTTTCTATTTATAAGGTAAGACTTAGGTTTAAACTTCATTTTGTGCAAAACTTTACATGTAGCCACATACGTAGAATAATATGATGTGGTGTGAACACAAAGATATAAGTCAAAACTACTTGACTATATGCAAGCATCTCATCTCGAGTCCCCTTTATCTTAATCGTTTAGATAGTTCAATAAGAATTGTTATATAACTACATTTATCTGTTATGACACAACAATATGTGTCCAAAAGCTCAGAGCAACGCGTCAACTTGCAGAAAACAAATATTTCGACTTTAATCTTCCTCCATGCACGATTGGTGAAAGCAAAAAAAAAAAAAATGTTAAGAAGATTTTGTATATAATATGTGGTACTCTTTATTGTAGTTACCAAAAATGAACAATATTTTGTTTCTCTTTCTCTCTCTCTAACACACCTACACATTCAATGATATTATTTGTAATTTAAAAATTAATTTTTAACAAATTGGTATGAATTATATGGCTAATTGTCTAATTATTGCATTAACTTTTATGAGAAATAAGTTGATGTCACATTAATTAATAGATTTTACAATAAATTAAAAGTATAAAAAATTTATAATTAATATATTAAAAAATTAATTAGTTTGTGTTTCTTATAATTAAGATAAAATAATTTTACTTATTTCTTATGTAAAAGAAATTAGTATAATAATTCAGGTCAATGCATGTAAAATCAGTAACAGATAATAGTCGATTAACAATTTTCAAAAATGAATTGTTATAAAGAAATTCAATCCGGGGAAAAAAGTATGGGTTGATACATGAATACAAGATTTAGGGGGCTATATTGGATTATGATTTTAAAAGACTTTTTTAGTTGAAAAAAGTCCTGTAGATTTTAAAAGACTTTATAGGATTTTCATGACTTTTAAGATTTTATAGGATTTCACAAGATTTTCAATAAGGATTTTAATGGATTATGCAAGACTTTTAAGTTAAGATTTTAATGGATTCTGCGGGACTTTGTGAACTTTGCAGAATTTCGTAATTTTTTTAGATAGGATAAGAGTTCAAACTTTTTTTCATACATTCAAATTTAAAAATATTCAAATATAAAAAAAATAAAAAAAAATAATGTCTAGATAAATAATAATAATAATAATTCTCTATAATACCATGTCGTTCTAAATAGAATTCACCCACATATCCATAATTATACTGGTCATCCAAGCATTAGTATCTTTTCGTTCTTGCTCCTGGGTTTTAATAATAGGCTCAAAATTATGATTTTTATTAACCGGTAATGTTGAAGATGAATGTTCATCCATCACTCCAATTGGAAACTCATCAGAATGACATTCTTTATGAAGAAATATGTAGTGTTGCATATGCTAAAAATTATTTTAAATAACATTTCAAATTTTTTATAATTTGTGATTTAAAATATTTTATTTATAATTTTTATAAATGATTTAAAAAAATAGTGGGACAACTACCCTACTCTCTTATAATTAAATATGTCTCTTAATTTTATATTGGTACTGAGATAGAAATTTACAAACGTCAACTAGGAGAAAAAAAAATATTTGAAATTTGTTATAGGTACAAAATAATTTTTTAAATTTTTAATTACTTTCAATTATTCACTTGTGAAGAAATATTTTTAGTTATGAATTCTAAGATACTGCAATGTCTTATGTTAATTTTCTTTTTTAAAATATAAAAAATCCTAATTTCATAATATAAAAATTAAAAAAATTTCATAATAAAAAAAAGAAATAAAATAACAATAATCCCAATTTTTAATTGTTGAGTCATAAAAGGGGAAAGATAACAATAACAAATTTAAAACAGTGAGAAAGATCGCAGTTTTTGTACTGAGAGGGTTATTCCCCCAACTAAGATCTATTTTTATCTCATTCTACTCACAGAAACCCTAACTCAAATTCATTTTATATATATAATAACGAATGGATTGAATGAATTCATTATTAACATATAATTGTATAAATAATTTTACACAATATAATATGATTAATTCAATCATTATTCATTGATGAAGTGCATAATAATCAAAACATAATAGAAGGCAACTTCATATAAAAGAAAAATTTATGTTCTACATAGTTATATTTGTAATGATGGATTAAAATAATATATATAATAATCACATGCAATTTTTTCATCATAATTTTTTTTAATAGGAAGATCAAATAATGATTTGGCTTCAGGACGATTTTTAGCTTCCTTGTAAATTATGAACGAAATTAACGAAATTAAATGTCAATAAATAATAAACAATATTTTAAATAATTAATAATTAAATTGCATAATGTCATACCTTTCGAGAATAAATTTTAATTCTTTATAAAATACATCAACCACAATTTTTTTAACTTTAAAAAACTACATAAACAAATAATAGAGTGTCAAGTATCAATATGAGAGATTTAATATTTGATGTAAATTTTTATAGGTTATGAAAAAAATTACCACTGTAACACCCCGAATTTTTTTTACTAATAGAGTGTTAATTATTATTAATTTTTATATTTATGATTATTATTTTCTTAAAGTTATTTTTATTAATTAAAGGGGTTTTATAGAGGTTTGTAATAATTTAAAATTATTTATGAAAATTTTTATATAAAATTCTGTTTAGGCTGGAACGGGCTGTTCCAAAAGTGGAACGGGCCGTTCCAAAAGTAGAACCGGCCGTTCCAAATATGTAAAAAGGCCTATTTGAGTTTTTCCGGAACGGGCCGTTCCAGAGCAATAAAAATGCCTAAAAAGTTAAGTTGGAAACGGGCCGTTCTCCTTATGGTCAAGTTGTGTAAAAGTGAACTCTAGAACGGGCCGTTCTAATTTTAGAACGGGCCGCTCTGCTTTTTAGGAACGGGCCGTTCCGATTTTAGAACGGGTCGTTCCAGTTGAAAATTGTGTGTATGTTTGAAGGCTCCGGAACGGGCCGTTCCGAATTCAGTACGGGCCGTTTCGGGTACCCCAGGTTGCCTATAAATAGGGGCAAGGGGTGAAAATTTTATAACGGAGTAAGAAAGTGAAAATCTTAGAGAGAGAGGGAGAAAGAGAGAGAAAGAGAGAGAGAGAGAGAGAAAGAGAAAGAGAAAGAAAGAGAGAGGGAAAGAAAAGAAGGAATCCAGAGGAGGAGGTTCTGCTCTAGTTCCAGTTCCTGCTTATCCAGGTAAGGGGGGAGTGAGAAACCTCGCTCGGGGGTGTGGGGATAATTGTTGGATAGTTTGATTGTCGGATTGGCCCCCAATCCCTTGTCTGTTGTTCTGTTTTACTTTCTGTTTGCTTTACTTTGTTCCTTGTTGGAAGTAATAAATGAATATGGAATTAATGCTAAAAATAAATAAGTTTTAATATGAATAACAATGCTTTCTATGGATCTGTTGTAAATTCCTGTGCAGACCTTATGAGGAGTATTTATGACATGACCATGTAAAATATGGACAAATGACATGAGACCTAAGAATGGACTATTGAGACAAACTGTGATTATAAGAATATGAAAAATGATGACATGATGTACTAAATGAAATTCTGTAATAAGTCAAATGTTGAGTCAATGAAATAATAAATGTATGACATGCATCATATGCATATATTACTCCAGGTGTACCTTATGGTCACCCACGACTAACAAGGTGTACCTTAGGGTCACCCACGACTAACAAGGTGTACCTTTGGGTCACCCACGACGTAACATGCTAACAAGGTGTACCTTAGGGTCACCAGTGATGTAACCAGGTGTACCTTAGGGTCACCAATGATGATATGTGAAACTTCCTTATGGCGCCACATGCATGTATTTATGAGTCGAGTCCATGACATCAGAGCATTATAAATGAGTATATATGTGATATTGATTATTTATGTGTATTGTTTACATGTGACTTATTTATGTTTTGTGTGTGTGCTATCTAACCTTTATTTCTGCACCTGAAACTGAGTGAGATGTTTCTCACTCCCTTGTTGTTCTTGTATATGTTTTAAATTATGTTGCAGATGATCAGCATCATGAGGATGTTGGTGATGAGGCTTAAGGCTTTAGTTGGGCATGCTCTGATAGGATGTGACATCAGGCATAGCTAGGCTTATTTTGGGATGTTATTGTTTTAAAAGCTTTAATTTTCTCTTCTTTTGTAATTTTGAATATTCTTGATAAAAGACCAAAATGTGTATCTTTGTCATATTATTTTTATTAAATAATTTGAAAGTTATAAATTAATTCCTAACTAGGAGGCACTGCCACCTTTGCTGAAATTAATCTATATTTTCCTTTATATGATTTCTTGAGTTTCGATACTTACGTGTTGACCTTTTTATGATTTATGAGTTACGAACGTGAATCTTCTACCTTATGATAATTGAGACAATTATTTTATCCATGAAAGAGGTTGTCAACTATGAAATATTTTATTTACTCAAAAAGAAAAAGAGAAAAATTAGTTTACATTTATTGTGTATTAATGTTGGGGTAGAGGGTGTCACAACCACAACCTCAAAAATGGAGATATCTTGTTTTGCATGAAAGTTGTTAACATGACAGATATTATTCGCTTTTGCATTTTCAAGTGTCCTATTATTGTTAAAAATATGAGTTAGAATTTATTTAAATATGAGTTAGAATGTACCAGAGCAACTCTTTAGGAGCATTAATTAGTGAGAATTTAACTTTTCCATAAAAATGAAGATGAACTGGTAGATGATCAAACTGCATAATCCCAGCAAATCTCAAAATGTTTACACAGTACGTTAACAATCCCTAATCTACACTAACACTCTATAATTCATAGATTTTCACCAAAAATCACAAACAAATCATACAGACAATAACCGGAAAAAAAAACTGCAAAACTAACAAAATATCATTTTGAGTCCTTACATGGGATGAATTTGTAATTAAAAGAAAGTAAAATGAAAAGTGTAACATGCGAATATATCATAGTTATGAAAATAAGATAATCCATTAAAAAAAAATTTTCAACTTCACATCATGAAAGGGATCGTATCATCCTGTACGAAAACATAGGACCGAAAAATAGAAAGGCAAAAAATATTTTTTTAATAAAATAAAGTGACATCATAGCAAATTTAAAGTCGCGTAGCAAAAATTCAAGTAAATGAATGAGTGAATGCACACACAAATGAAACAAAACCAAAGACTAAATTTGACTTCCCGTGTCATGTGTATGAATGCACATGTCAATCACAAATCGGCATACACTTTAAAAAAAAACTATATGTTATAACATGCAAGCACCAAAAATAAATTTAAACAAAATAAAAACACTGTATGTGCTTTTATTATCACAAACACAGAGACAGAGGGATAAAAATCTTAGGGTGGAAACGGTGCGTTTCAGGTTTGAATCATCCTTGAATTGAAATAGTCAACCTTATAAAGCACAAAGACGTACTTAAAAATAGAGATAGATTTCTACGTAGTGAGGCAGAGAAGAGCAAAAATTTCAGTGAAGTAATGTGACACCCTCTACCCCAACATTAATACACAAAATATTGTTTCTTTTTTTTCTTTAAAGTAAATAAAATCTTTCATAGTTAACATCTTTCATGAATAAAACAATTGTTTCAAATATCATAAGGTAGAAGATTCACATTCGTAACTCATAAATCATAACAAGTCGACATGTAAGTATTAAGATTCAAGAAATTATATAAAGGAAAACATATATTAATTCCAGCAAAGGTGGCAGTGCCTCCTAGTTAGGAATTAATTTATAACTTTCAAATAATGTAATAAAATAATATGACAAAGATGTACATTTGGTCTTTTCTCAAGAAAGTTCAAAATTATAAAAGAAGAGAAAATTAAAGCTTTTAAAACATTAACGTCCCAAAAATTAGCCTAGCTATGCCCCGATGTCACATCCTATTAGAGCATGTCCCACTGAAGCCTTAAGCCTCATCACCAACATCCTCTCATGATGTTGTTCACCTACAACATAATTTAAACATATACAAAAACAACAAGGGAGTGAGAAACATCTCACTCAGTTTCAGGTGCAGAAATAGAGGCTAGATAGCACACACACGCACAAAAAATATAAGTCACATGTAAACAATACACATAAATAATCAATATCACATATATATTCATTTATCATGCTATGATGTCATCGACTCGACTCATAAATGCATGCATGTGGCGCCATACGAAAGATTCATAATTCATCGTTGGTGACCCTAAGGTACACCTAGTTACATCACTGGTGACCCTAAGGTACACCTTGTTAGCATGTTACGTCGTGGGTGACCATAAGGTACACCTAGCATGTTACGTCGTGGGTGACCATAAGGTACACCTAGTATGTTACATCGTGGGTGACCCGAAGGTACACCTGGTTAATATCGTTGGTATGCGGCCTCAGCGGCACACCTGGAGTAACATATGATGCATGTCATACATTCATAATCTCATTGACTCAACATTTAACTTGTTACATAATTTCATTTAGTACATCATGTCCTCATTTGTAATAGTCTCATAATCATATTTGTCTCAATAGTCCATGCTTAGGTCTCATGTCATTTGTCCATATTTCACATGGTCATGTCATAAATATTCCTCATAAGGTCCGCATAGGAATTCACAGAAATTATCTTTGTTCATATTAAAACTCATTTATTATTAACATTAATTTCATATTCATTTATTACTTTCAACAAAGAACAAAGTAGAATAAATAAAAATCGGACAGAACAACGACACCTTCAACAAAGAACAAAATAGAGTAAATAGAAAATCAAACAGAACAACTGCACCTTCAACAAAGAATAAAGTAGAGTAAATAGAAAATCAAACATAACAACGGCAAGGGATTGGGGGCCAATCCGAAAAACAACCATCCAACAATTATCCCCACACCCTTGAGCGAGGTTCTCACTCCCCCCCTTACCTGGATAAGCGGAGTTGAAACTTGGGCAGGATCTCCTCTTCTGGATTCCCTCTTTCTTTCCCTCTCTTTCTTTCTTTATTTCTTTCTTTCTTTCTCTCTCTCTCTCTCTCTCTCTTCTCTTTCTCTCTCTAAGATTTCACTTTCTTCCTCTGTACAAAATTTTCACCCCCTGCCCCTATTTATAGGCAATCTGACGCACCCGGAATGGCCGTACTGATTTCGGAATGGCCGTACTGATTTCGGAACGGCCCGTTCCGGATCCTTCAAATCTGGGCAAAATTCGCAACTGGAACGACCCGTTCCAAAAGCGAAACGGCTCGTTCCCAAAAAGTAGAATGACCCGTTCTGAAACCAGAACGACCCGCTCTCAATCTCAGCAGAACGACCCATTCTCCCTCCGGAACGGCCCGTTCTCCATACCGGAACGGCCCGTTCCAAGGCCGTTCTGAAACAACAAAAACAACACATTTTTAATGCTTGGAACGGCCCATTCCATTGTTGGAACAGCCCGTTCCAAGTTACCAAATTACCTCTATAACTTTAATAAATTTACGAAAATACCTTTAATAATATAATAATAATAATAAAAGTTGGGTGTTACAATTCTCCCCTCCTTTTAGAAATTTCGTCCCCGAAATTTTTGTGATGGAAGACTCTTTGTTTCTTACTGATATATAACTCTATCCATTTCACCAAGGAATATCTAATGTTAATAAGTACAAGGTGAGCAAATTCGATAAGCATATCCATAAGATCAAATTTCTTAAGAATATCATACATAACTACAACTAAATCCATAAATACAGAATCTTATCTCCAAATTAGGACGTCTAAAGGTTGCAATAAATCTGAAAGTTTTTGGTATTCTGCTTTAGTTTTCTAATATACTAAGCAAGCATACACAAATTCCTTCACTTCCTTCTTCATCTTAGGCCACCAAAACATCTTTTTAAGGTCTTGGTACATCTTAATAGCTCCTGGATGGATACTAAGGTTACTCTTATGACCTTTTTCTAAGATTGCTCTCTTAAGCTTTGGCACACTAGGAATGCACAACTTATACTTAAATCTCAAAACTCCAACATTCCAAAGCTAAACTCACTCTTAACACTTTGATTTAACTTCTTTACTTGACTTAATAAGAAAAGGATCTACCTTCTGACCTTCTTTAATCTCATCTATCAAGCTATTAGTCACTTTCAAATCTCCCAACTTAATACTCTTAGAGGTCAACTCACACCCTAAGTTCATATCCTTAAACTCCCAAATCATATGCAATTCCCTAATCATCAAAGAAAACACTCAAAGTTTTTCTACTTAAAGTGTCAGCTACAACATACGCCTTACAGGGGTAATAATTCAATTGAAAGTCATAATCCTCTAACCATCTATTTTACTTCTCTTTTCACCTTAGACTATCACGCTTCCGCTGCACCACTCTGATACCTTTTAGTAACTCCTAAATGAATGCTAAGAGTACTCTTATATTCTTTCTCTAATATCATCTTCCTTAATTTGGGTTTACTAAGCACATAGATTCTATCCATGAATCCCAAAACACCATCAACTTCCACTTGTAAAAGGCTATTTATATCCCTTCAAATCTTTTTCACTTGGGTCACTAAGAAAAGATCTAACTCCTGGGTCTTCTAATCATATTCATTGATCTATTAATCCTTTCAACATATTCAATTCAATGCTCCTAAGGGTAAGCTCACACATCACGCTTAAGTCTCTAAATTCTTCAATCAAATCCAATCCTTAAATAATCAAAAATAATATATCAGTGATCATCATAATCAAGGCATCTGTCACAATATTGGTTTAACTCTTGTGAGCCTTTCCACAACCTTTCCAAAGATCAAACACTTAAGCATAAGTTCACTAGGTACACATACCAGATCTCTAATTTCACCATTCCATCTACATCCAAGTCAAACTCTTATCATCCTCCTTATCCTATAGTCTCATATCTTATCACCCAAAAATGAATCAACTAATTGTGCTTTTCCAATTTCTTTCAAGGATCCAATTGTTACTCAAGTCATACCTAGTTTCTCACTACTAGGAGTAATCTCCTAAGTCAAACTTAAATTTGAGCCAAAAGATACATCTCTTTAACCATAAAGAAAGATAAATATAGATGTTTCCTACTCAAAGCATCGACCACTACTTTAGATTTACCCAGATAACAACTAAGATTAAAATCCTTACAATTTCCAACTATCTCTTCTATCTCATATTCAACTCCTTCGGATCAAACAGATATTTAAGATCCTTATAATCACTAAATATCTCAAGCTTAAAATTATACCAGTAATGTCTCCAAAATCTCAAGCATAACTATTACAACCTCTAATTTAAGGTCATGGGTACGATAATTTCTCTCATAAATTTTCCATTACCTAGATGCTTAAAAACATAAGTTACTACCTTTTTCTTGCATCAATAATCCACCCAAACCTGTTTTCAAAGCCATCACTACACACCACATAAGACTTACTAGAGTCCGGTAATGTTAACACTAGTCAATTTTTCTTAAGAGTTTGGAAAATACTCTCACACTTACTATTCCTTAAAGGCAACTACCCATTATTGATCAATCTAGTCAAGGTAAGGTTATCTAAGAAATTTCCTCAATAAATCTCCTATAATAATAAATTAATTCAAGAAAACTCATATCCACACTAACTGACTTTGGTATCTCCCACTTAAGGACAACTTCTACCACAGATAGATCTTCATTATATCTTCACTAAAAATTACAGGACCTAGAAAGTTCACGTCATACAATAGAAATTCATACTTAAATAACTTAACATACAACCGTCTTGGATATATCTCCACCTTCAACTACAATATGATCATATCACATCCTAAGATCAATCTCACTAACCATACAACATTCACCATTTGATCCCTAAGGTCTTCAATCCACATATCAACATACATGCATATTAAATCATATTAGAACACTTACTTTAAACCTTCATATATACCATCTATAAGCATGTACATGAACAACCTTTACCACATAGCATCATACAACCTTAAACAACCTCTCAATCCACATGAAAACATCCCAAAACATCTTAACAAAGTCAATTCTTATCCTTGCATTGCCTACTAACCCAAAAACATTATTATACAGCCTAACTTCTCCTTTCAACAACTATCAAAGAAAACAACACATAGAGAGTTTTACTCATCCACGTGATCTCAACCTATCACCAAAGAAAGCTAAGTGAAAAAGTTACAACTCTTAGGGAGACATGAGATTTTAAAAGGATTATCTTCCTAGATAAAATTCAAAAATCACCACAGATATATTCAATGCTTACAACTAGACCTTTGAACACCAAAGTAGCTATAACTGGAGTGCAAACATCCCCTACACAATAACACATCAACATCTATGCCACAAAATACCTCAATCCTTCCAAACTTACTCCTTTCCATCTCAAATTCATATCAAAGCTTTTTACCACAATCCTAAATCAAAACAACTCACATCTTCAGTACAAAAAGGCTTAGAAAATAAAATTCACATGCAACCATCAAACTCTAGGAATCATCAACACTTCAATCTCTCTTTAAAAATACCAAAACTCCAATTCTCAACATACATCTTCCTTGGATTCAATTGCTACAACTATAGCTTTCAAAAATTTTACCAATCGTAAACTCTTAATACACTAGAAAAAATCAATGTCTTACCCAAATCTAAGGCCTCAATAGTCCCTACAATATTAGCACAATATCAGCACAATGTCTTGTCTACTACTCGCACATATCCTTGCAACACAAGCGATATCACTCAACCACTACTTCTTACGTAAGCAAGAAGTATCAAACAAATAAGCAATCATAAGAATGAAGAACAGATGTCATAATGGTTTTAGATAACACTATCATGACTATCATTCCTTAACAATATCAAACTCTACAATATCAACACAAGGAGAACATCATCTTCATTATCAAAGCAAAGCATCATCAAAGTATACAACAAACAAAACACTGTCAGAGTACACAACAGAATCACAATAAGTCACGACCGATTAGATCGACCTGCTCTGATACCACTAAATGTGACACCCTCTACCCCAACATTAATACACAAAATATTGTTTCTTTTTTTTTTTCTTTAAATTAAATAAAATCTTTCATAGTTAACATCTTTCATGAATAAAACAATTGTTTCAAATATCATAAGGTAGAAGATTCACATTCGTAACACATAAATCATAACAAGTCGACATGTAAGTATTAAGATTCAAGAAATTATATAAAGGAAAATATATATTAATTCCAGCAAAGGTGGCAGTGCCTCCTAGTTAGGAATTAATTTATAACTTTCAAATAATGTAATAAAATAATATGACAAAGATGTACATTTGGTCTTTTCTCAAGAAAGTTCAAAATTATAAAAGAAGAGAAAATTAAAGCTTTTAAAACAATAACGTCCCAAAAATTAGCCTAGCTATGCCCCGATGTCACATCCTATCAGAGCATGTCCCACTGAAGCCTTAAGCCTCATCACCAACACCCTCATGATGTTGTTCACCTGCAACATAATTTAAACATATACAAAAACAACAAGGGAGTGAGAAACATCTCACTCAGTTTCAGGTGCAGAAATAGAGGCTAGATAGCACACACACGCACAACAAATATAAGTCACATGTAAACAATACACATAAATAATCAATATCACATATATATTCATTTATCATGCTATGATGTCATCGACTCGACTCATAAATGCATGCATGTGGCGCCATACGGAAGATTCATAATTCATCGTTGGTGACCCTAAGGTATACCTAGTTACATCACTGGTGACCCTAAGGTACACCTTGTTAGCATGTTACGTCGTGGGCAGGGACGGAGCCAGGATTTCAATACTGGGGGTGCCATATAGGGGGTGCCATATAGTAATATACATATGAGTTTATATTAAAAATATGAGTTTATATTAAAAATAGGGGGTGCCATATAGTAATATATATGTATATAAAAAAAAATTAAAATTGTTGGGGGGGCCGTGGCACCCGTAGGTCCCCCCTTGGCTCCGTCCTTGGTCGTGGGTGACCATAAGGTACACCTAGCATGTTACGTCGTGGGTGACCATAAGGTACACCTAGCATGTTACATCGTGGGTGACCCGAAGGTACACCTGGTTAGCATCGTTGGTATGCGGCCTCAGCGGCACACCTGGAGTAATATATGCATATGATGCATGTCATACATTCATAATCTCATTGACTCAACATTTAACTTGTTACATAATTTCATTTAGTACATCATGTCCTCATTTGTAATAGTCTCATAATCATATTTGTCTCAATAGTCCATGCTTAGGTCTCATGTCATTTGTCCATATTTCACATGGTCATGTCATAAATATTCCTCATAAGGTCCGCATAGGAATTCACAGAAATTATCTTTGTTCATATTAAAACTCATTTATTATTAACATTAATTTCATATTCATTTATTACTTTCAACAAAGAACAAAGTAGAATAAATAAAAATCGGACAGAACAACGACACCTTCAACAAAGAACAAAATAGAGTAAATAGAAAATCAAACAGAACAACGACACCTTCAACAAAGAATAAAGTAGAGTAAATAGAAAATCAAACATAACAACGGCAAGGGATTGGGGGCCAATCCGAAAAACAACCATCCAACAATTATCCCCACACCCCTGAGCGAGGTTCTCACTCCCCCCTTACCTGGATAAGCGGAGTTGAAACTTGGGCAGAATCTCCTCTTCTGGATTCCCTCTTTCTTTCCCTTTCTTTCTTTCTTTCTTTCTTTCTTTCTCTCTCTCTCTCTCTCTCTCTCTCTTCTCTTTCTCTCTCTAAGATTTCACTTTCTTCCTCTGTACAAAATTTTCACCCCCTTGCCCCTATTTATAGGCAATCTGACGCACCCAGAACGGCCGTACTGATTTCGGAACGGCCCGTTCTGGATCCTTCAAATCTGGGCAAAATTCGCAACTGGAACGGCCCGTTCCAAAAGCGAAACGGCCCGTTCCTAAAAAGTAGAACGGCCCGTTCTAAAACCAGAACGGCCCGTTCTCAATCTTAGCAGAATGGCCCGTTCTCCCTCCGGAACGGCCCGTACGGCCCGTTCTCCATACCGGAACGGCCCGTTCCAAGACCGTTCTGAAACAACAAAAACAGCACATTTTTAATGCTTGGAACGACCCGTTCCATTTTTGAACAGCCCGTTCCAAGTTACCAAATTACCCCTATAACTTTAATAAATTTTCGAAAATACCTTTAATAATATAATAATAATAATAAAAGTTGGGTGTTACAAGTAACGCGTTCACGATTCACGAATTAGGGTCCCATTCATGCTACTAAAGTAATTTTTCCATTTTTTTCTACTTTTTATTCCATTGATATTTTCTATTATTTATTTCGCATATAAGAAGGATTTTAAATAAAAGTCACCATTGAGAATATCTTCATGATTCACGTTAAATTTCAAAACTTTCATTAAATTTTATTTAACAACCATAATATGTGCCATTAAATAATAACAATAATTTTTTTATAATTAAATTAATTACATACATTTATGTAGTTAATAAACTCAATGTATTTATCAAGTTTAGTCTTTTTTTTACAATGATTTTTTTTTGTGTATTATTTTTACAAATAATTTAATTTTACTAAAATTATTAAAAATTTAAATTTAAAATATATCTATTTTCTGAATTCATTTTTTCCCTTTAAATTATAAAAAAATCATATTTAAACTTACTATCTTAATAGATTTAAAAATTTAAATATATAACTATATTTTATTAAAAATTCAAATTTAATATATGCCTAATTTTAAATTTTAAATTTTAAATTCTAAATTAAAAATTGTAAATTTTAACTTTTAAAATTTTAAATTTAAATTTTAAATTTTAAATTTTAAATTTTAAATTTTAAATTTTAAATTTTAAATTTTAAATTTTAAATTTTAAATTTTAAATTTTAAATTTTAAATTTTAAATTTTAAATTTTAAATTTTAAATTTTAAATTTTAAATTTTAAATTTTAAATTTTAAATTTTAAATTTTAAATTTTAAATTTTAAATTTTAAATTTTAAATTTTAAATTTTAAATTTTAAATTTTAAATTTTAAATTTTAAATTTTAGATTTTCGATTTTAAATTTTAAATTTTAATCTTTAAATTTTAAATTTTAAATTTTAAACTTTAGATTTAATAAATTTTAAATTTTAATAATTTTACTCAAGTTATTAAAGATTTAAATTTAAAATATCTCTATTTTCTGAATTCATTTTTTCCCTTTGAAATTATGAAAAAAAAATCATATTTAAACTTACTATCTTAATAGATTTAAAAATTTAAATATATAACTATATTTTATTAGAAATTAAAATTTAATATATGCCTAATTTTAAAATTTAGAATTTAAATTTTAAATTCTAAATTACAAATTTTTAATTTTAACTTTTAAAATTTAAATTTTAAGTTTTAAATTTTAAATTTTAGATTTTAAATTTTAAATTTTAAATTTTAAATTTTAAAATTTAGATTTTAGATTTTAAACTTTAGATTTTAAATTTTAAATTTTAATTTTTAATTAATAAATTTTAAATATTAAATATTAAATTTTAAATTTTAAATTTTAAATTTTAAATTTTAAATTTTAAATTTTAAATTTTAAATTTTAAATTTTAAATTTTGATTTTTGAATTTTAAAATTTGAATTTTTGAATTTTTGAATTTTGAATTCTAAAATTTTAAATTTTAAATTTTAAATTTTAATATTAAATTTTAAATTTTAAATTTTATGTTTTAATACAAATCTCTCCGTTTAACTATTTGCATCAGTCAGATATTTAGTATTCGAACTAAAAATATAAACCCATCCACTTCAATTATCACCCTCAAACAAAGAAATTCCCACAAATTATACTAAATTACAGTTCGACCAATTAATGCAACCCCAACAAATTATACCATATTAAAGCTTACCCAATTAATTCAACCCCAAAACTCCCAATTACCATAACCCGAATAAGAAACAAAGAATTGAAGTTGGAAAATTTTATCCTTTCACTTTTCACTGTTTGCAGAGATGGCAAACAACACATTAACACGCAGAGACACAGTAATTAAAATTCAGATAATAAAAGACCAAATAATAATTGTTACGCTTAAGTGGAGTTTTGCGTTTGGGAGAAGTGTGGGTAATTTTCCTTTTGGGGTGGAAAAATAACAGTTTTGTTGCGCGTCTCTGTCTATTCTAATCTTATGTGTTGCTTTGTGTGTGTTTGACATGAGAAAGTTGAATGTTTTGTAAAAGGGTTATTATAATATTCATCAAGTAAAATAAAAATCATCAGTATAGAAAGGGAAGCACGAAAACAAAAAATAATTCCGAAAACGTAAAAAGACGAAATTAAAAATGAAAGATTGCAATGCAATTGACCCAACAAATCATAAAAACGTAAATGTGAATGAAAAATTGAAATGGTTACAAAGAAAGAGAGAAGGTGTTGCAATGCAATGAATGGGTCTCCGAAATTTTGAAACATTAATAGTATGAATGATTTATACCAAAAAAAAAATACTAAAAGATTTCACCTGGGTATCAGGGGGACGAATTTGAACTTATATATGTCGAAGCACCTATAATTGAAGATAATAAATCATCACAACAATAAGTCAAAAGGAAGAAATAACAATCCGCATGAATTTGTAGGATAGGTTTTGGTTTGCAAAAACCCCAAAAAATTGTAACGTACAATGAGAAGTTATCTGGAGTTCCAGAGAAGTTATGAATGTGAGAGTAGTGAGTTAGTTTGAAAAGTGAAGGAGATGAAAGGCACATGTCTAATTTTAAAACCCGAATTTTTCTATTGCTGGTTATATCCATATAGATTAAGAAAGACAACATATTAATAAAGGGTAAATTAGTCATAAAATTTGTGAAAACCAAACTGAAGTATCCCCTTTATCTATTGTTATATATATATATATATATATATATATATATATATATATATATATATTATTCTAATAAATCTAAATTGATTACAAGGTTTTGAAGATCTATAGTTGATTATAGAGATCATGATATCAATTTTAGCTTTCACCTTTTTCTTTTCTTGACGTGTGTTATAAAAAAAATTACTACTTAAAAGTTAAAATTTCAAGCATTTTTTGTGTTATATAATTGAGAACAATCTCAACCAAATAAAACAAAATAGAGCAAGTCAATTAAAGAGAACGGAGCGAAAAATAGAGCAAGTTAATGACAATATCATTTACCTATAGAAGTTTCACCAAATAGGAGAATGGAATAGGAACAGTAGTACAATATTATATATGAGTAGTAGTGCAGTATTATTAACAAGAGAAAAAAAAATGGAGAAGACATGAGCATAGGAAAAAAAAGATGAAAAACTCACTTGGAAATTCTTGAAACACTTGAAAAGTCACTTCAAACAATCTATCAAAATCTTATGGGTTTGGATGAGATTGTTTTATGAATTTGGTATTTATAAATCCCACTAAAGAGTCCTTCAAAATCTCTCTAATACAACAATCCTTTAAAATTCCTATATTTTTGAATACCAATGAATTATTTTTAAGTTGTAAAAAGTCTCAAATGAATACCAATAGATTTTAATGGACTCTTTAAAAAAATCTTGAAAATCCTGATTGAATACCACTGGATTGTTTTTAAGTAACATAAAATCTTAATCAAATATATAGCAACGGACTTTTTTACTCAAAAAAAATCTTTTAAAATCCTATGAAATCCTAAATCAATACACCCTCTTTAAATTAAAGAGAATGTTAAAAACATCCTTTTATCCCCCACCTTTAACTTGCCGTTGAAGTTTCACCAGAAATTTCTAATTTAATATTTCTCTTGTACTAATTGAAAATGCAGAAGAAAAAAATAGACTGCAAAAACAAAATGACCTATGGGATTCAAATTTGTTTTTATATAATAAAGCACACCTAATATTTATATGATTTTAGAACACTGATACTTAAATTATATATTTACCGGTTGAAAACATAATTGACTATATTTTTATAATTTCTTATGCTTTCTTTGAGTCCTTAAAATTGAGAAATTAAGTTTTTTTTTTAATCTCATTACATGCTTTAATTACTATTACAAAAATAATTTTTAGTAACAATTTGTTGTGACAAGAATATAATTGTCACTAAATCAATTATAAACTACATAATTTTGTCATCAATAAAAAACTACATGACTTTGTAATCAATAAACACATTTATTAGTTATTATTTTAATTATATAATCAATTTAATTATTTTTTCAACAACTTAATAGATATTTATTAACATTCTATATTATTAATAATAGTATTCACAACTTTGGATACACTAACCATTACTTAATTCATAATAAAATAATGACCATTTATATTTATGTACCTCCTAAAAGACAAATCAATAGTTGCAAAAGGTTAATTTTAGTACAATTATTAACACTAAATTATCAATAAGACAAAATTAGAACAATCATTTATCACCATATATAATATGATAAAGAAAGTATAATCACACTATTTATTAACCCTAAACACTAAATAAAATTAAATATTCAAGATTCGTTATATTTAATCACATTATTATTTTATTTAAGTATAATTAATAAAATTATAATATTAATCTATTTTTAACAAACGACTAGAAAAACACAATTCATTGCTGCCGACAAAAAAAAAATATAAGAAAATTCTTACGACACCTATAATTCAGTCAACTTTTGAACGAGAGGGCTTTAATGGAAAATTAACAAATTCAAAACTCAAAATCATAGAGTAGAAATTAATAAACAAATGGGAGAAACATATATATTGAAAAGAAAAAACCTAAAGAATTGGATCACCAACGTGAGAGAAGGCGTGAATGAATTATTGAAGCATTTTGCACATATATAAACGAAATAATATTTCCTCTACTCTTTTGGTTCACAAAAAATAAAAATAAAATAAAACATTAAAAAAACTTTTATAATCATGAAAAATCAAAAATAAATTGTTATATGATGAAATTGATTACTGTCATGGAAAATGGTCGCAAAAAGGCTCATGATATATACATCTCCATTTATATATATATATATATATATATATATATATATATATTTATAAGTACATCTTCTTTATTTACTTATTTTTTAAATTATAAGATATTTGTAGTTTTTTTAATTTTTCTAATTTTATATCTCCAGTTTCAATTTGTTATTTTTTTCCTTTTTTTCACACACTTTTTTTTTCTCTTTCAATTTTTACATGCACCATTTCGTCTTCCTCCATTTTCTTACCTATTTTAGTATATAGTTTTAACTCTCTTGATTTTTATATTATTCTCTTTTTTCCTCACCTCTTTCACTTTTTCATATGTATCCAGACCATAGAACTAGTACGCAACAATATTATAAGTATGTGCAACTTTCTCAATAGTTTCTACCGAACTAGATACATATTTTTTTCTTCCAAGACTTCTTTTCCTTTTACTCTTCCAAAAACCTTAATATTAAATTTAGTGTTATGAAAAAATATTTTCACTATTCTAGAGTACTGTGCAGAATAATGAAATTAGTATTCTAGAAAGATCTTTCTATTGTGTTTTTTTTACATACTTTTGAAAACTACTTTCCAAAAAAATATGCAGAAAAAAATACAATCAACATTATTCAGAAAGCCACACACACTTATAATATTGAAGAAAACTAGTTCTACGTTTTGCATGTATGTGAAAACTAAAAATCGGGAGAGAGAAGATATAATAGTAAGAAAATTGAAAGAAGAGGGAGGAAGAGAGTAATGTAAAACTAAAAGAATTAAAATTACTTACCAAAATAAGTAGGGTAAAGGAAAGGTAAGGGTGTGCATGTCAAAATTGAAGAAAAAAAAAGGAGAGAAAATGTGTAAAAAAATACTAAATTAAATATTGTGAGTGTAAAATTAAAAAATTAAAAAAAATGAATATTTTACAAATTTAATTATTCTTTTAAAAAAAAAAAGAAGTGTGCTTTAAAAAAAAAAAGTATATATATCATCAACCTCGCAAAAATTGTAGCATATAGACTAGAGCCCAGTTTTTTTTTTTTTTTTTTTTATCTTTTTATTTTTTGTTGGACAACAGAGTTACATCCTTCAAAAGTTTTGGAGCTTATCATCATGGGCTTGACAAGCAAACCCGATATGTTAGCTATTGGGCTGCGAGGAGCAAAGGCTTTGCATAATTTATCATGATATATACACCTCTTTATTTTTATAAGTACACCTTTTTTTTTTTCTTTTTCTTTTTTTAAAGTAATCAAATTCCTAAAACTTTCATAATTTTAATTTTTTTTTAATTTTACACCTCTAACATTTAATTTAATATTTTTTTCAGATCTTTTTTCCTTATTTTTTTAGTTTTCATATGCACTCCCTTATCTTTTCTCTACCTCACTTATTTATGTAGGTAGTTTCAATTCTTTCAATTTTATATTATTCTCTTCCCCCCTTTTCTTTCAATTTTTTTCCTATTATCTTCTCCCTTCCTGCTTTTAGTTTTCACATACATCTAGACCTTAGAGCTAATTTTTGACAACATTATAAGCGCATGTGACTTTCCTGATAGTGTTAAAAGTGCTAAGGCAAATGTACGCATTTTTTTTTCGAGCACTTCTCCCATTTACACATCTAAAAAACATAACATCAAATAATTTTAATGTTTTAGAAAATACTTTTGGAAATAGTAAAATTAATATTACTGAAAACATGTTTTGAAATTGAGTTTTTAAGATATTTCCAGAAAGTACTTTTCGGAACATTAACTTTATTATTCCAAAAAGTACTTTTTGGAAGTGTGTTATTTTACATACTTCTGGAAAATACTTTCCAAAATACTAAATTTATTGTTTCAAAAAATACTTTCCAGAAGTATTAAAAAACACAATTTTGAAAAATTCTTTTCAAAACACGAATTTCACTATCCCGTATAGTACTCCAAAATAGTGAAAATATTTTTTTTTCATATTACTAAACTTAATGTTAAGATTTTTGGAGGGGTGAAAAGAGAAAAAGTGTTGAAAGAAAAAAAAATGTGTGTCTAGTTCGATAAAAACTGTCGAGGAAGATGCACGTACCTATAATGTTGTTGCATACCAATTTTACGATCTGGGTGCATGTGAAGAAGTGAAAGAGGTGAGGAAAGAAGAGAGTAATGTAAAAATCGAGAGAACTAAAATTACTCACTAAAATATGTGGAGAATTGGAGGAAGACAAGAGACTGCATATGAAAATTGAAAGAGAGAAGGAAGGAGGTGTGTGAAAGAGAAGAAGAAAGTAATAAATTAAAAGTTGGAGGTGTAAAATTAAAAAAAATTAAAGAATAAAAAAAACTATGAATATTTTAAGAATTTCTTTTTTTTTAAAAAAAATATAAAGTAGGTGTATTTATTAAAAAAAAAAAGAGGTGTATATATCATGAGACTTTATCTTTACACCGTTGTGGGGTCGAGTCTTGTTTGTTTATCATTTAAAAAAAAAATTTAGGTGACAAATGAAAGAAATGACATGTATATATTTCTCCTTTTTAATAAATACTATTCTTGTTTTTTATCTTTTTGACAGATTCTTTAAATAATTTCTTAATTTTATGAAATAAATTTTATTGCAAAAAGTATCTTCTTTCACTCATTTGTTATTATTATTTTATTTATCTTTTGTACTTGTGCGGATGGCTGTCTCTAATTAGTCATGCACAAGAGGTCTTGTTTAACCATCTTCAAAATCTTTAAGAATGAGTTCTTTAAAGTTTTGCCAACAATAAAGGGGGACTCCTTGCTTCATATATAGATTGAGTTGTTGGGATAAGAAAACTCGACTAAAAAGTTCATTTTTTATTGGACTCGAACGCCACTAATAAATATAATGTATGGAAACTATATATGATTTTTGTCTTCTACGTTTTCTAACTCCTTCACTGGGTTAGAAAAATAAACGATCACATCATTTAGAAAGTGAAATAAGTGCATAGACTTTGAAATTGTTAGTCTTTATAGAAAGTGAAATAATAGCATAGACTTTGAAATTGTTAGTCTTTGTAGAAATTTCATTTAAAGACAAATTAAGCTTGCCATTCATGTTGCTTTAACGAAATAACAATATATCATATTTATTCATTTTAATTCTATAAAAACTTTTCTCTCTCAATATATTGTCTTCTTTTTGTTATGCAACTGTTAGAAAGATTCAAAAATACTCTAATAATGTGAAAAGAAATTTGTATTTATAGTTACAAAGTGAAAAGAAAATGAAAAAAATTGTGGATTTTAAAAATTAGAAGGAATTAATTTATTTGAATTTTTTCTAACAAAATTTATAGAATTTCTAGGGAATTCTACCTTTAGCTATATATAGATAGCAAATCTATATATGCACCCAAAAATCATATTTGAATTATCTTTTTTTACAAGTTCTTAACTTGTTGCGTTACTACTCCGAAAACTTCAAGTTAAATCATCAAACAACTAATTGTCTTACAATTAATTTTCACATGTGAATATTAAATTAAATATTTTTCTGCACAAAATCTTCATCAAGTTTTTTTTTTTTTTTTTTGCCAAGGAGAGGAGAAATCATCGATCAGTATTCATAATGATTATTATGACTTACGAATTATTGATATATCCGTTTTATAATTTAAATATTAATTATGTAATAGATAAATAGTTTGATACATAATTTTATTTACTATATACATATTAATATATTTCATTCATCAGTTGCGTCGAATTTTATAATTTTAAAAAAGCCATGTTCTAATGTGAACTACAATAACAAAAAAATTAATGTAATGACTATTTATCGTAAATAGACGCAATTTTCTAATCTATCCTTTGAATAGGTAAGGAAATTATGAAATCACATCAAATTCAAAAATAGAAACAAGTGCAAAGACTTGAAATTAGTGTAGTATATGCAGAAAATTCATGTAAAGAAAAGTTAATCTTTCATTTCCCTGACTATTTTATCGTTTTAAATGTACAGACTTTTCTTAGCGTACAAATTGTTAAAAAGTGTAACAAAAAAACCTTTAGTGTAAAAAAGCGTGTGTCTTTAGAAAAGTACTTGAGCAAGTGTGAAACAGAAGTACTTTAATCTGCAGTTCATGTGCTATTTAGTAACATTGCAAAAAAAGTCTTTGATAATATAAAAATAAAGCATGTTAATTATATATACTTTCTGTTAAATTTACAAATTATCCCTTTCAACATCAATTTTGTGTATCTCCTGAAATTTTAGTAGTAGCAAGTTGCAAGTACAAGAAGCAGAATCCAATTAATGAACCTATGATCAGTATACGAAATAATTTAATTACACAAACATTTAATCATTTAAAAATGATTTGAGTATAAATCATATTTTTTGTTTCACGAAGAATGATGAGATCATATAACATATTTTTTAAAATCCATGACTTATTTAAAGAAAAAATAAATCAAATCACAAGTATAAATTTATGTTAGTACAATAACTGTTATGAGTGTTTAATATTGAATGTCTATTGTACCGTACGAGGCCGAACGGTCCGAACACCCGACCACGTAACCGAATGGTCCGAACACATTCACCCAAACCCGAATGAACCGAAGCCCGAGCATGTCGACTACCCATAAAAGGGAACAAGTCGGTATGTTCGACTCAGACACCAATCTTCGCTAGGATGATTATGGAAGGATTAATTTGCATAATATCTCGGTTTAACCCCCTAATTATCCGGGGCTCAGTCCCTAATCACGGCCCAACAAGAAACACTATAAATAGACCCCCTGTGAGGTACGTATCAACTTTCAACTACCGCATTTATTACGCCGAGCACTTACTTGAGCGTTGGAGTGTCTTTGCAGGCACACCCCCCCTCACATCGGACTACCCAGATAGGAACGAGAAGACCGAGTCCTAGGATCAGACCCTCTACAACAATGATAAGTGAATTGTGTATCCTAACACAGGAACATTTGGCGCCCACCGTGGGGCCGAAGAGACGTTTCAGCCCCTTTTAAACTCTACGACTGAGACCAAGATATGGTAGTTACGTGCAATGGAGAATCAACAACGACTCAACCGATCCCTAACCCCGAAAGTAACCCCGTCATGACCAACCAAGAACGTTACCCGTACGGAATGCCCCAGACCCAACCGGAGCCGGTGGTGCAACAGGTCCGACCGAATACCAGTCAAGCCCAACCTGACCTCCAAGACGTCCTGCGCGCATTGCGCGAGGAAATGGCGGCCATCCGAAGGCAAAGGGAGGCTAATGCCCGGGAACGAGCCGAACTACGACGACAAAACGCAGAGCTCCGAAACCTGAATCAAACTTGTGTGCCGTCTACTCCCACACTCGCGGAAGAGTCAGCCTATCATGCCCCAACCGACCAGGTCACCCGAACACCGGTTACTTCCCTGACAACCCGAACACCGGTTACTTCCAGGAGAATAATGGAGGCGACCTTACTGGACCATTGGAAGAGCCTACCAATAGAGAAGTACGATGGGTCTACCGACCCCGAAGAACACTTGAATGTTTTTCTAACACAAGCAACTCTCTCTACTCAGGACGACTCCACACTATGCCGAATATTCCCCACGTCGCTGAAAGGAAAAGCCTTGAGCTGGTTCACGAGGTTACCGAGCGCGTCCATCGACTCGTTTAACGAATTGTCATCCCAATTCTCTCTCCAATTTGCGACGAGCAAGCCGTATAGAACGACCTCGTTGGCCCTGGCGGGAGTTCATCAGGAGAAAAAAGAAAGTCTGAGAAGTTTCATGGACCGATTCAACAAGATAGCCATGGAGATCAGCGATCTAAACCCCGCAGTGGCGTTGGACCGGCTGAGCACTGCCCTCAGGCCGGGGCCTTTCGTGCGCTTGTGCAAAAAACCACCGGTTGATATGAACGACCTTAGACGACGAGCCGAGAAGTACATGCAAATGGAGGAACTGGCGGAAACCCGAAATCAGGCTAGAGCCGAAGAAGGTTTTGGCCGAAAGGAATCTGGCTGAGAGCCGATGAAAAAGACCCATACCGAACAAGTTAATGTTTGCCCCCTGAGAGGACCACGTTACACTGCGTACACTCCACTGAATGCAAGTAGGGCCAAGGTGATGGAACAAGCCCTCGCCTCCGAAATCTTGGTAATGCCGAAAAGGGCGAACACCCCCCCGAGGGCCGACAAAGCTAAGACATGTAGGTTCCACCGAAACAGAGGGCACTCGACAGAAGAGTGCTCGACCCTAAAGGACAAGATTGAAGACCTAGTGAAGCAAGGTCATCTCACAAGCTTTGTCACCCCTCAAAACCATCAGTCGAGAGGGAGAGACTACCACGCTCGGGAAGTGGCACCCCAAAGGACCGACACCGCCGATCCCGGTCTGACGAAAGGAGAGACTATTCTAGGCATTCCCGAGAAGACAATGACTGGCCAAAGAAAGTTATCAACACAATAGCTGGAGGCTTCGCCGGGGGAGGTTCTACATCTTCGGCACGAAGGAGACACCTCCGAGCTGTACGATCGGTGAACAATGTAAATCAGCCGAGAACACCGAAGATGCCTCTGATCACGTTCTCGGATCGAGACTTCCGTGGCGTCGACCCTATTTAGGACGATGCCATGGTGATTTCTGTTGAGGTTCATAATTGCATTGTGAAGAAGACCCTGATCGACCAGGGAAGCTCCGCCGACATCTTGTATTGGAACACCTTCATGCAACTGGGGATTCCAGAGGAGAGCTTAGAACCGTACCATGAGCCACTGGTAGGATTCTCGGGCGAGAGAGTCATGACGAGAGGGTGCATTGATCTGTACACACGCTTCGGCTTCGACCAAAAGTCTGCTCGAGAGATCAAAATTTGCTACATTGTGGTACACGCGAGCACGTCCTACAACATCCTACTAGGCCGACCCTCGATCAACGCACTGGGGGCCATTATCTCAACCCCTCACCTGTGCATGAAGTTTCCATCAAGGGATGGTCAGGTAATTACTGTTCATGCCGATCAGAAGACGGCGAGAGAGTGCTACCTCTCGAGGCTGAAGGTGAAACCTATTGCCGACCCCCCGACGTCCGCGAGAGGTGTACATGTCGTCAGGCAGGCAATGACGGAGGACATAGACCTCGATCCCCGGCTAGGTGAAGAGGAGCGCATTGAGCCTGCTGAAGACCTCGTTCCTTTTCAATTAGGCCGAACACCGGAACAGACCACCAACATTGGGTCTCAACTGAGCGAGGCTGACGTAAACCGAGTCAAGTGTGTAGTCCGGGATAACCGAGACCTTTTTGCATGGACGGCGTCAGACATGCCGAGTATAGATCCAAAGTTTTTATGTCACCGACTGGCCGTATGCCGAGATGCCCGACCTGTCGCTCAAAAGAAGCGAAAAATGGGTGATGAGAAGAGGAGAGCCGCCAATGCCGAGGTACAAAAACTCCTACAAGCAGGGTTCATCCGAGAAGTCACCTACACCACCTGGCTAGCCAACGTGGTGTTGGTCAAAAAATCGAATGGCAAGTGGAGAATGTGCACCGACTACACCGACCTCAATAAAGCCTGCCCGAAGGATGCTTACCCACTCCCTTGCATCGACCGGCTCGTCGACGGCGCATCTGGGCATGCTGTGTTTAGTTTCCTGGACGCTTACTCTGGCTACAACCAAATAAAGATGCACCTTGCCGATGAAGAGAAAACGGCGTTCATCACCGAGAGCGCCAATTTTTGCTACCGAGTCATGCCGTTTGGACTGAAAAACGCTGGGGCGACATACCAAAGGCTGATGGACAAAGTGTTCCGGGATCAGATTGGCTGAAACATCGAAATTTATGTGGATGACATGGTAGTCAAGTCCAACTCTCTCACCGACCACATAGCGGACTTAGCCGAAATCTTCGGGGAACTCCGAAAGCACAACATGAGGCTCTACCCCGAGAAATGTACCTTCGGGGTCAAGGGAGGCAAATTTCTGGGGTTCATGTTATCAGCGAGAGGCATAGAAGCAAACCGAGACAAGTGCCAGGCCGTATTAGACATGCAAAGTCCGAGTAACCTCAAGGAATTACAACGACTTTCAGGAAGATTGGTAGCCCTGTCCCGATTCCTCCCCCGCCTGGCCGACAAAATCAGCCCCATGACGAAGCTTCTGCGAAAGGCTTCGGCCTTTTCATGGGACGAGGCCTGCGAAGAAGCCTTCACAGCCCTGAGAGCAACATTGGCGACGCCGCCAATTCTAACGAGGCCTAATCCTTCAAACCCGCTCCTGGTATACTTGGCGGTGTCTGACGAAGCGATCAGCTCGGTCCTGGTGCAAGAAAAAGAAGGAACCCAAACCCCAATATACTTTGTCAGCCGACTCTTGCAAGATGCCGAGACCCGGTACCAGCTGATTGAAAAAGTTGCACTCTGCCTGGTACATGCCTCTAGGCGGCTAAGGCATTATTTCCAAAGCCACCGGGTAGTTGTGTACACCGATTGCCCGATCTCGAAGGTCCTAGGCAAGCCCGAACTCGCTGGGAGGATGATGGCTTGGTCAGTGGAGCTGTCACAGTTTGACATCACCTTCAAGCCGAGAGGGCCGATCAAAGCCCAATGCCTGGCAGACTTCGTTAATGAACTCCACCCGCACGGCCACTTCGAAGAGCATTGGTGGACCCTCCACGTAGACGGTTCCTCGAACGGCCAGGGGAGTGGGGCCGGTGTGATCTTAGAAGGACCAAAAGGGATGACCTTAGAACAATCTTTGCGCTTCAAGTTCAAAGCTTCGAACAATCAGGCAGAGTATGAAGCTCTACTGGCCGGTTTAAGGTTGGCTGAGGATATGGGAGCATCAAGAATCAGATGCCGGACGGACTCCAAAGTGGTGGTATAGCAAGTGGGTCGTAACTTCCAAGTGAAAGACCACAACATGATGAAATACTACCATGCCTATCAAAGATTGAAGGCAAACTTCCAGGAGGTGTCGGTCGAACACATCCCACGCGAGAACAACACCCGAGCCGACCAGTTGGCTAGGCTAGCCACAACCAAAAAGCCAGGTCATTTGAGAACCATCATCCAACAGGAGATCGACCACCCTAGTGTCGAGACAGAAATGATAGCAAGTGTCAATGCCGGCCGCACCGACCCCAACGACCTCCCAGACTGGCGAACCGAAATCAAAACGTTCCTCATTAACGGAATCACACCGGACGACCCGGCCGAGGCCAAACGGTTGAGAACTCAAGCTAGTAGATATGTCATCATAGCCGGGCAACTGTACAAACGTGGCTTCTCTACCCCTCTGCTAAAGTGCCTTGACCCCCATGAGGCCGATTATGTGATGAGGGAGGTGCATGAGGGGATCTGCGGCATGCACTCAGGGGCAAGGACGACTATCTCCAAACTCTTACGGGCCGGATACTATTGGCCGACCATGAGCACCGACTGCGCAGCATTTGTGAAGAAGTGTCTACCGTGTCAGAAGCATGGGAACCTGATCCACCAGCCAGCCAAGCAATTACATTGCACCCCCCCCCCGCGTGGCCGTTCGCTACCTGGGGAGCCGACATACTCGGACCTTTTCCGATCGCCAAGGGGCAATGCAAGTTCCTCATTGTCGCTGTGGATTTGTTTACTAAGTGGATTGAAGCCGAGCCCTTGGCATGCATCTCTGCTCTCCAGGTCCAAAAGTTCTTATGGAGAAACGTCATCACTCGTTTTGGCGTCCTGCATACACTCGTAATCGACAATGGCCTTCAATTCACCAATCGAAAACTCAACGAGTTCTTAGCCGGCCTAGGAGTGCAGCACAAGTTTACCTCGGTAGAGCACCCACAAACAAACGGGCAGGCCGAGTCGGCCAACAAGGTCATCCTGGCAGAATTAAAGAAATGGCTAGGGGAAGCAAAGGGAGCATGGGCCGAGCAACTACCCGAGGTACTCTGGGCATACCTATGCACTCCTCAATCGACTACACAAGAAACCCCCTTTCGCCTGGCTTATGGGTCCGATGCGATGATCCTAGTGGAAATCGGGGAACCATCATTCCGCCGAGCCCACTTCGATGAAGCAAACAACAGAGCCGAGCTCCGAACAAATCTGGGCGCGGTAGAAGAAGTTCGAGACCGAGCGTTGGTAGTGGCCGAGGCCACCAAACAACGATACAAGAGAAGGTTCGACAGCAAGGTAAAGCCTAGAGAATTCCGAGAAGGAGATCTCGTTTGGAGAGCCATAGGTGAAGCGAGAAAAGACCCGAGACAAGGGAAGCTCGCCCCAAACTGGGACGGGCCCTTCCGAGTCCGACACAACCTGAACAACGGAGCGTTCAAGCTGGAGCACCTGTCCGGAGAACCTATCCCTAGGACTTGGAATTCCACTCACCTAAAGATGTATTACAACTAATGTACTAGTGCACTCTTTTCCTTGACCGACTCTTTTTTCCCTAAGGAGGGTTTTGGGTCGGCAAGGTTTTTAACGAGGCACTTCATTAATGCAAAAACTTGAAAATCATTTCTCTCCTTATTTAATATTATGCATACGTATAGGTCACGATTATGCAGGTCTGATCTCGGTTAACTCGTATTGGCGCCGAGCAACCCTCGGCCGACCACTCCAAAGTGCACTTGAGCTCAACAGGTTTCCCTCCCAAGTACCCTCCTCGGCTAAGGATGTACCTAGGCCGAACATTACTCTCATGCACCGACGCCGAGCAACCCTCGGCCGACCACTCCAACGTACAATCGAGCATAACAGGTTTCCCTCCCGAGTACCCTCCTCGGCTAAGGATGTACCTAGGCCGAACATTACTCTCACGCACCGACGCCGAGCAACCCTCGGCCGACCACTCCAACGTACAATCGAGCCTAACAGGTTTCCCTCCCGAGTACCCTCCTCGGCTAAGGATGTACCTAGGCCGAGTACTACTCCCGTGTACCCTCACCGAGCAACCTTCGGCCGACCACTCAAACGTGCACTCGCGCCGAATAGGTTTCCCTCCAGAGTATCCTCCTCGGCTAAGGACGCACCTGGGCTGAGTACTCTGCACAAACGCCTCCGTCGCCGAGCTACACCAGGCCGACCACTCGTTTATACACCCGCGCCTAACAGGTCCCCTCCCGAGTACTCCCCTCGGTTAAGGATGTACCTAGGCCGAACACTACGTGTTCCCACGACGAAGTCACAAACGGTGTAATCGTGCCCAACAGTTTTCCCTACCAACTACCCACTCGGCCGAACACTTCGACGCGCACACAGGCCCGACAGGTTTTACTCCCGAAACCGACTAGTTCGAATTACAAAATAAATTTCAAACCATGTCAAGACCAAAATATTGTAACCCGAATACTCATAAGCGAAACGTTAACGACTTACGTTTAAACATACAACTCGTCCGCATCGGTCATAGTGAAGTCGGTTTATATTAGTGGTAACGGTAAAATTAAAGCAAGGAAATGTTAAGCAAGACAAACTTCAAAGTTTCATTAATCACGGCCGGTCAAAACGGCTACTTACAAAAATAGTCAGTCTATACACCGACACTAGAGGCCGGGCTTACAAAAGGCGCCAACGGCCCAGGTACATAATGAAAAGGCAAAAAAGATCAACCCTAGCCTACCTTATACAGCTGCCGACCCTGGCAGGTCCTCGCCACCCACCACATCTATAACCGGGTCCTCTTCCTCGGTCTGTTGCACCGGAGCCCGACCAAACTCAGCTTGCCGAGGAGCTTCGACATCAGGTTGAACCCCTTGGGAGAACTCGGGAAAGCTGATAAACTTGCCATTTAAGAAATCCCGGCTAACTTCAAATTGAAAATCAGCCGGGACGTCACAGAACTGATAAGTTTGCCGGACAGCATGGTTGAAACCGGCGTCGTGCTGGGAGAGGATCTGCTCGGTGGCTTCGGCCTCGAACTTGGCGGCTTCCTCCTTTAGCCGATTGATCTCACCAGCAGCGGCGGCAGACTCGACCTTCATCTTCTGCATAGACAACTTTAGGTCGTTGGCTTCCCTACGATAGGCATCGGCCGCTTTCTTCAGCTCCTCAGCCGACTTTGTGGCCTTGGCGTTGGCACTCAGAGCATCCTTCACTGTATTCTCGGCATCCTTCAAGCGTGCTTGAAGCCTCTCGGCCGAGACCGCCGATCTCATCATGACAGGCTTTGCCACAAGAGAAGTTCGAGCATCAAGCTCACAGAAGAGCTTGTATTCGGCCTCTGCGGACATTCCCTCCAAATATTGAAGTCCTCCACCAGTGGTAAGGTCGAGACTGACCAAATTCTCGACCTGAACTCCCGATGCCAAGAAGTTAGACCCGGCCACAACGGCCGGAATGGCGAAGGCACCGCACCCTGCTTGCTCCAAAGATAATTGTTTGGGGCGCTTAGAGGAGGAGCTCGGCCTTTCCAACTCAATATTCTGTTCCGCAGCCCACGCTCGAGACATGTTCCCCTTTTTCTTGGGGTCGGCCACAGGAACCAGCACATGAGCAGGTTTATCCCGTTGCACTTTAGGGGCCGACCGTGCCGGTGGCACCTTCCCGCTCTCCTTGGCCTCCTTCGCCCTCTTGGCGAGCATTGCGGTCACGTCCAGTTTACCCCCAGCCATTAACCCTACAACAACACAAATCTTAACATCAATTCAAAACTACTAAACAACCGAAACTTGAAAACACATACCTAGCAGAGCCATCTCGAAATGAGATGTTTCAAAAATATCCAAAAGGCCTCGGACAGGCAGGCCCTTCGGTAACTGATCCAGTAGGTCCACAATCTCCTTGTCCTCGTCGGGAAGTCCGGACACGGAAAACGCCTCGTAACGAGTCGGACGCTTCATCCAATAGAAGGGAAACAATGGGTTGCCCTCACGGTCATAAAAACAATTTTTTAACTCCGGCCCCTAACGAACCTTGAAAAACCCACTCTTAAACCCTTTGTACGAAGAAGTGAAGGCCCGAAGAAACCCTCGCTTCGGCACCCGAGACAGAGGCACCCACTTCACCGGCTTGCTCGGTCGACAAGTATAATAATATAGAAAGGCGAGGGGTCGGGGAGTGAAACCCAAGCATAAACAGAGATTCCGAAACGCCTGCATCGCGGCCCAGGCATTCAGATGCAACTGAGTCGGGGCAACATTGAGTACTCGGAGAACCCCCATCTGAAAATCGTCAAAGGGCAGCTCGACACCGAGGTCAGTAAACCAACACATGTAGGCGTAAAAGTAGTCGTCATCATTCTCCCCTCGTTCAAAAAACACAAAGTCGGCCTCCGACCCATCGTCCACGCAGGCATCGGCTAGTAGGGGAAACTGGTCTTCCCCACTCCCAAAACAATTTTCCAAAGACACAAACGTGTCCAGCAACCCTTGGTCCGACAGCTGAGAAAAATAAACGCCGACCTCACCGTCAACCCATTCATAGCTAGGCATCTCCAAAGTCCCGTAGTCGATCCGCGCCCTAGCCCGAGTAGTCGAACCAATAGCGCCTTTACCTCGCGCGTCCCCGACTACTTCTACTCCATCCCCGCTAGAACCGACTCGCAACGCAACCTGCGATGTTGGCTGACCGACGCGACCCACACCCCGTTCGTCCACTTCGACTGCCCGAGCCAAAGCCACGGCCAACGTGGTCGGAGGCAACACCTCGACCACATCATCCCCACTATCCTTTGGTTCGGGGTGGTCGGAAGGAAAGACCACCTCGCATTGCAGCGGGGGCAACCTGGATATTTCGCTGGAAGCCGATCCCTCTCCATCTGACGAAGCGCCCGACCCCTCCGAAGACGTCCAATTCCTGGCGGATTCATAACCCCTATCCATTTATTGCCAAAATAAAAGAATACAAAATTTACCTTTCTCGGTTTGCTCGGAAGAATCCTGATATCGAAAGAGCTCGGAAAATTTACAACGCGTAAATTTTCACTCCCAACCTCCCTATTTATAGGCAAGGTAAACGGGAGGAGGTGAAAAGACGCCCCCAAGCCACGACCGTTCGATCGCCATCATTCAACGGCCCAGATCTCGCAACCTTTGAAATGATAACCGTTAGGGCTAACGTGGCAGGCACATCTTGCAACGCCTCCCCACGAACACTGATCACGCCTCGGTACAAGACTCAAGCAAAGCTGGGGCCTCGGTTTAATCCAAGGTAGGCTTCAACTCAGCCTAAGCCACTCAGGCACTCGGCCACAATTCGGCCCAAACACCATTCGGCCCAAACATCACTCGGCCCAAACTCAACAACTCGGCCACAATTCGGCCCAAACATCACTCGGCCCAAACTCAACAACTCGACCACCATTCGGTCCAAACACTATTCGGCCCATACTCCACCGGCCAATAGTAATTCCAAAACCGGCTAAACCTATTCCCAGACCCCTTCTAGGTCGAACGCCGAGAACCACCACTACACACATTTTTAACGTCTTCGTCTCTGCGATCCTCAACGCTGTGGGGGCTGTGTACCGTATGAGGCCGAACGGTCCGAACACCCGACCACGTAACCGAATGGTCCGAACACATTCACCCAAACCCGAATGAACCGAAGCCCGAGCATGCTGACTACCCATAAAAGGGAACAAGTCGGTATGTTCGGCTCAGACACCAATCTTCGCTAGGATGATTATGGAGAGATTAATTTGCATAATATCTTGGTTTAACCCCCTAATTATCCGGGACCCAGTCCCTAATCACGGCCCAACAAGAAACACTATAAATAGACCCCCTGTGAGGTACGTATCCAACTTTCAACTACCGCATTTATTACGCCGAGCACTTACTTGAGCGTTGGAGTGTCTTTGCAGGCACACCCCCCCTCACATCGGACTACCCGGATAGGAACGAGAAGACCGAGTCCTAGGATCAGACCCGCTACAACAAAGATAAGTGAAGTGTGTATCCTAACACATGAACATCTATTATTACTATATATATTTTATTTTACTATTAAAATATTTGTAAAAGTAATTTATGTCTATAAATGGATTATTTATTTTCTCTTCTTGTCTTTCTTTACATTAAGAAAAAGCTACATCACTGTAGGAAAGAAGACACTTATCAATCTCTCTCTTATATCTATCTTTTCAATCTTTTGCTTATATATTACTGTTTTTAGTTTTATCTTGATTTTCGTAACAATAAGCACAAGAAAAAACAAAAGTATAATTTTAAATCTAATGTTTTGAAACTTCCTATTGCTTTGTGATTTAGCTATACTATCTGCGCTATATATATCTTGTATTGCCTCAATCTTTCATACCTCACAATTAAGAGATAAAACTGATTCCATTTATTTCATACGAGCAAAAAAATAATGAGTAGTTTTGTGAAACTATTTTATGCACTTGTGCTGCTTTTATCGAATGCTGCAGGATCTATTCTTAGTGCAGAAATTAAGTGCATAGAGAGTGAGAGACAAGCACTCCTCAACTTCAAACAAAGTCTCTTTGATGATTATGGCATGTTGTCTACATGGACGGACAGTGACAACAATACAGATTGTTGTAAATGGAGAGGCATACAATGCCACAATGAAACTGGTCACATTAAGTTACTCGATCTTCATGGTGATCGGAATGCAGGTGCACAATATTTGCAAGGTTCAATTAATCTCACTTCAGTGATTGACTTGCATAATATTCAACATCTCGATCTCAGCAATAATGAATTTTTTGGGAGTCACATCCTAGAAGAACTCATTGGCTCCTTCACCAACTTAACATATCTCAATCTCTCATACTCTCAGTTTGGCGGGAGCATTCCACGTGAGTTTGGAAAGCTTACACATTTACAGTATCTGGATCTAAGTAATAATGATCTCAATGGAGAAATCCCTTATCAACTTGGAAATATCTCACGGTTGAGGTATCTTGATCTTTCAGGAAATTCATTTTCTGGAGCACTCCCTTTCCAGGTTGGGAATCTTCCTTTCTTACACACTCTTGGACTTGGTGGAAATTTTGATGTCAAATCTAAGGATGTTGAATGGTTCTCTAATCTCTATTCCCTAACAATTCTTAGCTTGGATTCTTTTCATAATCTTGGCTCCTCCCATCATTGGTTACAAATGATCAACAAGCTTTTTCCAAACTTAAGAGAGTTGAGTCTGGTTGATTGTTCTCTTTTAGATACTGATCTTCAATCTCTGTTTTATTCAGGTTCCAACTTTTCCTCTTCTCTTGCCATCCTTGATCTTTCTAATAATATGCTGACATCCTCATCATTTCAAATGTTGTTAAACATTAGCCTTAATCTTCAGGAGCTTTATCTTTCAAATAATAACATTGTTTTCTCATCTTCTTTCTTTCCAAGCTTTCCTTCTCTTGTGATCCTTGACCTTTCTTATAATAATATGACATCATCAGTCTTTCAAGATGGTTTCAACTTCGGCTCAAAACTTCAAAATCTTTATTTGTATAATTGTAGTCTTATGGATAGGAGTTTCCTTATGTCATCTACTTCCGTTATGAATTCTTCATCTTCCCTTGTCTCCCTTGATCTATCCTTCAATTTGTTGAAATCATCAACTATATTCTACTGGCTCTTTAACTCCACCACCAATCTTCGTTCCCTTTACCTTTATGATAACATGTTAGAAGGTCCCATCCCTGATGGATTTGGGAAAGTGATGAACTCTCTTGAAACTCTTTATCTCCTTGGTAATAAATTGCAAGGCAAGATTCTGTCTTTCTTTGGGAACATGTGCAGATTGCAGATATTAGACCTCTCTGCTAACAAGTTGAATGGCGAAATTTCTAGCTTCATTGAAAATTCTTCATGGTGCAACCAACACATATTTCAAAGTTTGTATTTATCTTATAACCAGGTTACTGGCGTGCTGCCTAAAAGCATCGGATTGCTATCTGAATTGGAGTTTCTTGATTTGGAGGGAAATTATTTGGAGGGCGAAGTCAATGAATCTCATCTTTCTAATTTTTCCAAATTAGAAACCTTATACTTATCAGGGAACTCATTGTCTCTGAAATTTGTTCCAAGTTGGGTTCCCCCTTTCCAATTAAAATCCTTGCGACTAAGATCTTGCAAGTTGGGTCCAAGTTTTCCAAGTTGGCTCCGGACTCAACGCTCCTTAACCTCTCTGGATATTTCTGATAACGCGATTGATGATTCGGTACCAGAATGGTTTTGGGGGAAATTGCCAAGTATGGGAACATTAAATATGTCACACAACAATCTCATAGGTGAAATTCCGAACTTATCACTGAAGCTTCTGAATAGACCATTAATAATTCTGGATTCAAATCAAATTGGGGGCAAAGTTCCGTCGTTTATGTTACAAGCTTCAGAGCTGTTACTTTCTAAAAATAATTTTTCAGATTTATTTTCATTCTTATTTTACCAAAGCACAACTTCAAACTTAATGACTTTAGATTTGTCAAGCAATCAAATAAGGGAAGAACTCCCAAATTGTTGGAAATCAGTAGAGTCATTACTGTATCTCGATTTAAGCAACAATAAATTGTCAGGGAAGATTCCAATGTCCATGGGCACCCTTGTTAAATTGAGAGCTTTGGTTTTAAGAAATAATAACTTAACGGGTGAATTGCCTTCTACTTTGAAGAATTGTAGCAATTTAATAATGCTGGATGTGGGTGAAAATATGTTATCTGGTCCAATACCATCATGGATAGGAGAAAGTATGCAGCAATTGATAATCTTGAACATGCGAGGAAATCACTTCTCTGGAAATCTTCCTATTCATCTTTGTTATTTGAAACATATTCAATTGTTGGATCTTTCAAGGAATTACATATCGGGAGGAATTCCAACATGCTTAAAGAATTTTACCTCAATGGCTGAAAAGAGCATCAACAGAAGTGACACTATGCTACGTGTATATTGGATCAATAGTAGTTACTATGATGTTTATGGTCGTGTGAGTTTCGGTGATTATACGTTTGAGATAACATGGATGTGGAAAGGTGTGGAACAGGGGTTCTCGGATCCTGAATTGAATCTTAAGAGCATTGATCTCTCATTCAATAATTTAACAGGTGAAATACCAAAAGAAATAGGACATTTGCTTGGGTTAGTTTCTTTGAACTTAGCAAGAAACAAATTGAGTGGAGAAATACCTTCAGAGATTGGGAATTTAAGTTCACTAGATTACCTTGACTTGTCAAGAAATCATTTCAGTGGGAGAATTCCTTCTTCTCTTTCTCAAATTGATGGTCTAGGCAAACTAGACTTGTCTCACAACTCTCTTTCTGGAAGAATCCCAACGGGAAGACATTTTGAAACCTATGATGCCTCTAGTTTTGAAGGAAATGTTGATCTTTGTGGTGAACAAATTAACAAAAGTTGTCCTGGAGATGGAGATCGTACAACAACAGTGAAGCCTGAAGAAGCAGCGGTTAAAGGTGAAGATTCAGATTTCTGCGAGGCATTATACATGAGCATGGGTGTAGGGTACTTCACTGGATTTTGGGGCTTAATTGGGCCAATACTTCTTTGGCGTCCTTGGAGAAATGCTTATCTCAAGTTATTGAATAGATTTACTGATTACATATATGTGTGGTTATGGACCTTATGAATGTCGCAAGGTCCTTCAGCTGCTGCTAGCTCGATGGCTGGTATGTTATAGCTTCCATTTTTCAAATTATTGGTTTTCTTTTGCTGCAATTACATAAATCAAGAATTGTTTGGCATACATAAAAAAAAATGTGCTCCACTCATTACCTCTTAACTCTAATATTTATTGCTTTAACAGGAGGGTAGCTTAGAGAGGCGACATCAAAAATAAAATAATTCGTTCTTTTGTGATGTTAAATTTTGTTTAATAATTCATTGAAGCAATATTTTGCTGCAGATATGCTGCACTCTTCTGTTCTGCGGTGAAAGCTTTGCCGGTTGCTACAAGTGCAAGATATTTATTTAGTATTAGAGTTTAAGATATGTTGTATTTAATTAAGTAAAAAAATTATGAAATTTAATTTTAAACTCATCATTTGATTGTATTGCATTGTGTAATATATGTGCTTAGACTTGTGATATCTAGAATTTGATCCATTATAATACATCTTCAAAAATAACTAGTTTTTTCATTTAAGAACTTTAAACCAAATTCGTTCAATTTAAAGAATTAAGCTACCCTATTTGTTACTGACCTTTCACTACTTTTGCATTTTGTGGTAGAAACTTGTTCTTACACATCTGCTTCATCAAAATTCCCAACAATAACATTAAAATTTTCATTTAAGAGTGAATTATCTCATTATATTGTTTTTACATTAATGTTCACACTCATCTCGGCCATTACGGTAAAGTTCAGTAAAAAATTTATTTTTGGAATCTGCTCCCATATGGAATGAATACATGTTTCTGATTTGCAAATATAAGTACATTTCTTTATGTCATTTATCAAACATTTTATTTTTTAGTCCTATAGAATAAAAGCAAAACATTTAGAAGTGGTGATTGATCCAACAAATAAAAAGCAATAGACCTGATACTAATAGTTTCATGATAAATAAATCTCCTTATACTCTTCTTCTCTCTCGGATTATCATTCAGTCTCATGAAGTTTCATGATATATCTAGCTTCGGTTCCTGATAATAGTTCTTAGCATAAACTCCTTTGCTCACACTCCACGCTAATAGTTTCATGCTTCTACATTTCCTTACACATACACGAACCATTGACACTACTAGAATTTCTCTTATTACATGTGACTTTTCCTGCGAATTTTTCATAAAAATTTTCAGGAAACGTTGTTCCTGCAAATTTTTCTGCACAATTTTATCTGCAGGTAATACCTTCGTGGATAATATTTTTTTGCGAATTTTAAAATTCACAAGAAATTTTTCTGCAAAATTTCTTGCGAAACAAATTCGCAGGAAAGTTTACTGCAAAAAAAATTTACAGGAAATTTTCCTAAAAAAAATTCGCAGGAAAATTTCCTGCAAAATTTCTTGCGAAAAAAATTCGCAGGAAAGTGTTGCCTCAACTTATATACTCTTTAATTGTTTTATTTTCAATCGATGCAGGACTTGAAGTTTTTTTTTAAATATTAAACTTATAAATTTAAATATATTTTTTTTATTTTTCCTGCGAATTAAAATTTGCAGGAAAATTCGCAAGAAAAGTTACCTGCAAAATTTTTCTACCATTTAGTAAATATTACTTGCGAATTTATTTTTGCAAGAAAAACTGCATGAAACAAAATAAAATTCTTACAATATTTTCTGCAAATTTTTACCATGGAAAAAAATTTCTATGATTATTAAAATTGTAGCACAATTTGTAAGAAATATCTGTAAATTATTTTTCGCAAATAATCGTAAAAAATTTCTGCAAATATTTTTTTGCAGGAAAATTCGCAAAAATTTTTTGCGAATATTTTGTTTGCAAGAAAATTCGCAAAAAAAATTTACGAATATTCTTTTGCAGGAAAATTTGCAAGAAATTGACACTTTTTTAGTAGTGTGAAAATACGTCAACTACTGCTCCACTCCCCAATCGACCCAATTGTTTGGCTTGTTCTAGGTTTCCTTATTGCTAAATATTTTACCTTTTTTGCAAGTAATTTTTTAATTAATATAAAATATTTATCATAGTACTCGCAACGAGACAACAAAAGTTAAAATAAAATAAAAATGTCATCGATATATTCTTTTAGAAAAATAATAGGAAAAAAAACTATTAAAGGAAATTAAGGAAAGTTTTAAGAAACAAATTTTGAGTTTGGAATTCATTTATGTATAGGAAAGTTATTAGCATCATATGCTATTCGTTAAAAATAGTTCCCTTTAATTAAATATGTAAAATTAGTGTTACTTTAAAATTATTTGTTTCACCTTCCTTAAGAAAATAAAATTATTTAGTTCTTATTTGCATATTAATTTATTTTTAAATATTACATTGAATAAATTTTATTATTTTTAGAAAAGAGAAGGATTATTATTTTTTGTCTTTTGAGTTGATGAGAGTGAATCTTTGCTCCTACATATCCTAAAGAGGATGAGGAAATCTGACTTAAGTAGTTCTTTAGAGTAGAAATATGTTAATAAGTTAATATATTTAATTTTAGTTTTTATTTTAAAAATAATTTTGACAATTAAATAAGAATGAGATAAAAAATGATTATCATGATCAACTTGAAGTTATGGCAATAATCAAATAGGAAAAAATTCTAAACTGATTATCACGCTTAAACTATCATTTAAAATATTTTAATATTTGATGAGATATTTAGAATAATCAAACATGAAGAAAATCTAAAATGATTATCAATGATATATTTATTAGTATTTATTTTAAAAATTATTTGAGATTTTGACAAAATCATTCAGAATAATTAATAATAACCAAATAAAAATGAGATCTAAAATGATTATTATACTTAAAATATCATTTAGAAGATTGTTTAATATTTTTTATTAATATTTATTTTAGAAGTGATATAACTTTTTTTTTTTGGAAAGATTGATCACTATATTCAAACAAGAAAGAGATATAAAATGATTATTACACTCAATTTTTGTCATTTAGAAATTTTTTTAATATTTGATAAGATTTTCGTAATAGTTAAACAAAATAAATTAAAATAATTATCTCTAGTTAGAAAACTTATTATTATTATTATTATTACATTTTTCACTTTTATCATGTTAGTGATTTTAATATTATACTTAGTTGATTTTTACAATCAAAAGTGAATATATATATATATATATATATATTATAAACTTATATTTTTGGTATAGAATCACAAAATAAATAATACAAAAATATAAAAGGAGATCAATTGCTAAACTCATGCATGACAAAGAAAAAATGTTGCAAGCCCCCTTATGCCAAAAAAAAAAACGATGACCAAGAAAAAAGGATTTATGAAATATACACCTCCTTTATTTTTTAAGAAAAAAACTAAAATATTCATTTTCTTTTAATTTATTACTTTTTTTCCGTACACCTCCTTCCTTTTTTCTTTTAATTTTCACATGTACCATTTTTCTCCCAATTTTTCACCTATTTTAATAGTTAGTTTCAGTTCTCTCTGTGACGTAGTAAGTATTTTCAAACTGGATAATTTAGTAGACCAGAACGAGTCGTTTCTAAACTGGAACGGGCCGTTCCAAACTACTAAATTGGTCTATAAATCCTATACTAGAACGGGCCGTTCCAAACATGATTGTTGTGAGTTAAATTCAACTCTAGAATAGGTCATTCTGATTTGGGCACAGGCCGTTCTAGACCTGCTAGAACGGGCCGTTCTGCTTTTAGAACGGGTCGTTCTGCATGTGAATTTTACAAATGATGAAGGAGCCCAGAACGGGTCGTTCCATATTTGAAACGGGTCATTCTGGCCACTCCTGACCTCTATAAATAGGCGTTAAGAAGGGAGAGAAAGGGAAAGAAAGAGGGAGAGAAGTTTAGAGAGAAGGACTCTTTTCCGCTAGGAAGTTTGATTTTGAAGGATTGACGGTCGGGAGTTGAGCTAGGAGGAAATTTTTTATTATTCCCAAATTCTTGGCTATTAGGAGCCAATATTCTGGTTAGTGAAGCTTTATACATTGTGTTTTTTGTTGAAATGGTTGAGTTGTTGGGTGCTTAAGTTGATTTATGTTATTTACATTATGTAAGTTGGCATGATAGATGAACTTTAAATATGTTGGTTGATTTGTAATTTGTGTCGAATATGTTGTATATTGTTGAAAATGTTTATAAGGTTGTAAAGTTGTTAAGTTGCCTGATGAAGATGAGTTGAGTAGTTGTTGGCTTAAGTTGTTTATAGGTTGTGTGGTTGATGAACTTAAGTTGTTCACATGTTTTTAAAATTATTAAAGTTGTATAGTGGTATAGTTGAATAGAAAGTTATCAAGCTGGTATATAAGATGCCTATATAGTTATATTGTTGTAAGTTACCTATTGTTGTAAGATGTCTATTGTTGTATTGTTGTAAGTTGCCTATTATTGTAAGATGTCTATTGTTGTATTGTTGTAAGTTACCTATTGTTGTAAGATGTCTATTGTTGTATTGTTGTAAGTTGCCTATTGTTGTAAGATGCCTATTGTTGTATTGTTGTAAGTTACCTATTGTTGTAAGATGTCTATTGTTGTATTGTTGCAAGTTGCCTATTGTTGTAAGATGCCTATTGTCGCATTATTGTAAAGTTGAAAAGTTGGGGACATATGGTGAAGATATATGTCTTATGTTGAGATACATAGTACTAAGTTGATAAGTTCAAAGTTGTTTTAAAGTTGAATTCCTTAGTACTGTGTGAGCGACATGGAAGTAGTCGATCCAAGTCATGGTTGAATGACCAATTTGAGTAAGGTATCTAGTTAGAGATGTAGTCTTTGACTAGGTACTGGAGGGTGCGTGGTACTATGTGGATTGATGATGTTAGCCAAGGCCGTGGTAGGCTCACACCCAAACCCTTCTGTCTTGATAGTAGTACTAGACCTCCGAGTCTAAGTGGCACACTTGAGCAATTGCCTATTATTATCTATACCTGGTTCTCTTCGGAGTTCCTAACAATGTATTATACCTAACCTGGTTGAGATAGGTCAAACGCTAGATTCGGTAGGGTTTATACCACCTAGACTACTCAACCTCAATTATTGGAGATCTCCTAGTTGTATATGTGTGACGACGCATTAGTTGATGTTGCATGGGTTGTTGCATTCAAGTTGTATATAATTTTGTATGAATGTGTTGATAGTTGAGCTATTGCGATAAATACTATGTGATTATGTTGTGATGAGTTGTTGATCACTAGGACTAGAGGAGAAGTTTTCAAAGTTGCTCATCCCATTGTGCGGATTGAGATAGTTGTGGTGCTCAAAGAGTCCAATTTGTTTAAAAACCCTCCTTGGAAAGTTATTGAGTGGATGATGTGTTGTTCTCCTCTAGGATTTGGTTGGTCCCGTGTGTGGGCAAGTTCGAGGCACACGTGTATGAAGCGACCGGGGTCAGGCCAAGCTATATGGATTACAAGCGGGCAATTTGAATAAAGTGCGATGTGTTGAAAATGTTGTTGCTAGTAGATGATATTGTATATCTATTGTTATAGATGTTGTGTTGCTTTAAGTTACAAGTTGAAAGTAGAATTCTATTGCTATTTATTATATGTTGATGCTATTTTTTTATGATTATTGTTGTGGGCTTACCTAGTGTGTTTTCCCTATGTGGTTGGGACTGCAATGACCATACCTTGGTATGCGAGCAGATCAGGATTAGGTGCTCTGCCAGACTAGGTGAGCTTCATTTTGGTTGGGACTTAGGAGGAGGGTTGACGTTGTATTTAGTTGATTGGTAGCTTTTGACTACCTAGTTGTTGTATAGGATATTATTCCTTACTTTCAGTTATATATATTATGGGACTTTTTAGTTGTGAATTCTCATTATATATATAATTGCTTAGTAGTGAAATTTTATTTTATACTTGTATCTGAACACTTTAGACAGTATGAGACCTGTCGGGTCGTTACACTCAATTTTTACATTACTATTTTCTTCCCTAACCTCTTTCATACTTTTACTTTTTCACATGCATCTAAATTGTAGAACTAGTACACAACAACATCATAGGTAAAATGCACATTTTTTTCTTCCAACACTACCTCTCCTTTCACCCCTCTAAAAACCTTAAGAGTGTGTTTGGATGAAAAATTTAAGCAGGATAATTCATTTTTGTTTGAAGAATTTGAAATTTTTTGAGATGAAATACTTTGTTTGGCTGGAGAATTTAGAAAGAATTTCAAATCCAAACATTTGTGGAATTCCTTGAAATAGTAGAATTTCAAAATTTTCTGAAAAAAGTAAGAATTTTTTTTCTTATTTCACTTTATATATATATATTCTATTTTATCACTTGTCTTTTCATGTTTTTAATTATTGAATATTCAAAAATATTTTTAGAATTATTAAATATTATTTAATATTAATTTTTAAAATTATTAAATATTTAAAATTTGGCTAATATTTATTTTTATAAAACTTAATTTAAAAATCTCAACATATAATATTTTAAAATCAATTTTACTTTTTGTAATCAAATTATCATATCCAAACTAACAATTTAAAAATTTTAAGAAATTTGAATTAACTTATCCAAATAAAATACTTTAAGAATGATAAAAATTAAAATCAAAGTAATTTAAATACCAAGAATTTCAAATTCCTTGAATTTGTAAAATTTCTCATCCAAACACACCATAAAATTAAGTTTAGTTTATGAAAGAGTCATTTCAGAACATTAATTTCATTATTCTAGAGTACTCTCCGGCATACTAAAATTAATGTTCTGAAAAGAACTTTAAAAATTATTTTTTTACATATTTTTTAAAAATTATGCTAAATTTACTATTATGGAAAGAATGTTTTAGAATTATGTAAAAATACTTTCGGAAAGTATTTTCCAAAATAACAAAATTAATGTTTCAGAAAGTACTTTTTGAAAGGATACATAATTCCGAAAAAATACTTTCTAAAAGACTAAATTTACTGTTCTGTAAAGTATTTTTGGAAGTATGTTAAAATTCTAATTTCAAAATATGCTTTCGGTAACACTAATTTTACTATTTAAAAAAGTACTTTCTGAAACAATAAAATTATTTAGGCTTAATTGTGGTTTTGATCCCTCAAGTATTGCAATTGGGCAATTTTGATCTCCAAAATTTTAATTGGGTAATTTTAGTCCCTATAGGATTGCAATTGTGTGATTTTGGTCCTTCAATTTTTAATTGAACAATTTTAGTCCCTCAAATATCATAATTGTGTGATTTTAGTCTCTCCTATTAAAAATTTAATAATTTTAATATATATATATATATATATATAATATTTTAAAATTATACAAATATTTGTCTATTCAAGTTAATGCATATTATAATTTTCTTCAATGTATCCAATGATATATTTATTATTATTAAATAAATAAAATTTATATATTATTTTTATAATATTATTGATAAATTAATATCAATAATATCATTAGTATATTTATAGATAGACTAATAATTTGATAAATATAATTTATTATATATTAATATACTTTTACTCAAAGAAAAGATGCACATTTAACCTGACACTTTTGACATTGTCGAGAAAGTCATACATGCCTATAATGTTGAAAATTAATTTTATGCTTAGAGTGTGTGAAAACTAAAAGAGAAGAAGAAGTTAATAGTGAGAAAACTGAAAAAGGAGGCATACTTAAAAAAAAAAATCATGAGTAAAAAAAAAAAGGTGCATTAGCCCAACATTTTTAAAAAGAAAGAAAAAATGGATATTTGTGAGTTTGAGATATTAAAGTTCTTGTGCTATGTTTCTACTCCCTTTAAAGAGCAGCCGCTACATGACTATGAGGAGTGTGCCTCTTATGGAAGTGCAAGTGTCACCAGCGACCGTGATAGTAAAGAAACGGCCATTGTGGCAACCCTCAACATTGTTGGTCGTGAACACTTTGGAGGACAAGAATGAGAAGACAAAGGAAGAAAGGGAAAATGAACAAGGAAGAAGAGTAAAGAGAAAAAAAAATGAGGATTTTTGTTGTCGGAAATCGCATGTGAAGGTGGCACACAACGGTGTTCGAAATGGTGACTAATTGAGGTAAGAGTCAATTTATTTTCTTTTATGCGTGGTTATTTTGTTTTCCTATGTCTTTGTTTAATCATTATTTTTTTTTATTTTTAATTTTTGGATTTCTTTTTACTAACATGGTGAAGAGGAGGGGAAACAGATTGACATCTCCGAGCGTGATTTTCAGTAGCCATGTAAGGTGGTGCTGACTTACTGTGGTGAGTAGTATAGGCTATGAAAGAAAGTTTTAAAAAATATATATTTAGTTTAGTTTATTTATTAAAATATTTAAAATATATAATTTATTTAAATTCAAATATTTTAAAAAAATATTGTTTTGATTAAAAAAGAAATATAATTAAAAAATATAGAGATAATATAATTAAAAATTGTCAAATAAAATATGTATTAAAATATATATTTTAATAATGAAATTAAATTTTTTAAATATATAAAAATTAATATTATAATTTAGTAAATCAATTGTTAATATTATAAATATATTAATTAAGAATGACATTGATTTACGTGCGTCAGAAATCAAATGCTTTAGCGATGAGTGTCATTGATGCAGTGTGTCATTCATGATTGTGTCATTGATGACTGTGTCATTGATGTAGTGTGTCATTGATGACTATGTCATTGATGCAGTGTGTCATTGATGTAGTGTGTTATTGATGCAGTGTCATTGATGCAATGTGCCATTAATGTAGTGCTTAGAGTTTTAGAGTGTCATTAATGCAGTCTTCAACAATGTCTTCCTCTTCTTTTCGTGTGTTAGTCTTCTTCAATGGTGAAATCACTCAAAAAAACGAAGAGGATACTTTTGTATCCTCTAACCCAATTTTTTTATCAATTAATTCACGTATCACACTTGATGCGTTGAAAGCTAAGATCCAAAGAAGACTCAACTTATCACAATCACATTCAGTTGATCAACTTTACTTTCGATATCCACAAGTGGTAGGCGGAGGAATGCTTAATTTTTGGGCTGTCAAGCTTACCGACGATGAAGACGTTCATGGTATGATTCAAATGGTTCATTCCCTTAAACATCTTACTTCTGCTCAACTATATGCAGATCTCACACCAATAAATTCTTCATATGAAAACCAACCTTCTTCCTATCAAAACCAACCTTCTTCCTATCAAAACCAACCTTCTTCCTATCACAACCTACCTTTTTCCCATGAAAACCAACCTTCTACATATGAAAATTAACCCTTTTATTATGAAAACCAACCTTCATTAGATGATTTTCATACACATGGATCCTTTACCAACCTCCTTACATTTGGAGTCTGTAATACCCATTTTTTTATTATTTATTTATCAATGGCATTTTCGTAATTTTTTTAAAGGTAGAGGGTGTTTTGATAACTTGGAACGGGTTGTTCCAAAAGCAAAACGGGTCGTTCCAAGCACCAAAAATGAACTAGGATCAAAAATTGAGAACGGGCCGAGAACGGGCCGTTCCAAAAGGAGAACGGACCATTCTGGTTTTGGAACAGGCCGTTTTGGAGGGAGAACGGGTCATTCCGGAAGGAGAACAGGCTGTTCTGGACGAGTCCTGGAATGGACTGTTCTGGTTTTGGAACGAGCCGTTCCAGTTGTAAAATTTACGTAGATTTTTCGAACCCAGAACGGGCGTTCCGCTTTTTGGAATGGGCCGTTCCGAGTTAGGCAGGGCAGAACTCTATAAATAGGGGGTTGGGGGTGTTGGAAAAGGAGGATTTTGAGAGAAGGTCCTAGAGAGAGAAAGAGGAGAGAGAGAAAGAAAAAGAGAAGAAGGGAAAGAAAAGAGGAGAAAGAAAGAGAAATCCAAGAGAAGGAGGTTCTGCCGGGGGAAAGAAAAGAGAAGGGAAAGGAGAAGGTTCTGCCCTAGTTTCGGTTCTTGTTTATCCAAGTAAGGGTAGTACTTATAAGACTCAATCTAGTATGTATGAGCATGATAGGGGTAGTATAACTTTTAATATGCTATTTTGTTTAAGTTGATGGTTGTTTTAGGTGTTTAATTATTTATGTTATTATATTGAATGATTTGGCATGGTTATGGAAAAGTTTGTATGTAATTATGGAATATGCTATGTGTGTTTGGTTTGGAAAGCTAATAGGACTTAGAGGGGTAAGGTTATGGTATGGATTATATCTCTTGGTGAGATCAAGATATAATCTTTGGAAAAATATGGAATTTGGGAATCCCATGGTGAGGATTCCAATATGGAACTTTTCCAAGGATTATATAAAAACCACTTCAGATGTTAGGTGGATTCTGAAGTACTCCTCTAAGTATTCTATTTGCTACCGGTATGGGGGCAAGGCCGAGTCATACCGATTGATGAAGTGGCCATGATCACCAGGGTTACGTTACGACGTAATCCAACTGTATATTTTCCATGAGAGGTTAGGTGTGTAACATGGGTTGATGACATGTTTCACCGAATCAACACTTGGTTTGGATGTGTTGAGGCCAACATTTGGTGACGTGTTGGTTACATCATGGAATTATACAGTGGTGTGATTTTGGATTGGATGTGGAATATGTATGCATTTGGTATGGATTGTATACATTGGTTATAGATTCTTTATTATCATAGAATATGTATGCATTGGCATGGATGTGTATACATTGGATTTTGGATTGGTTTATATTTGGCATGAAAATAATTGTTTATAATGTTGTCATTTCTTTGGTATGGATATATACTGTTAATGAAACATCTATTTTAATGATATTTTATTAAACTATGGTTGGTTTTATACGTGCTAACCCTTATATTTCTATGATGTGGACTGTGATGATCTCACTATGTGGGGGAGCAGATCAGGTGTGATGCTTTGAGATAGCAAGGAGTCTTTTTGGGTAGCTGCTTTGAGAAGTGGCTAGGCTTAGAGCTTGACCAGCACCTAGGGTGTCTTATTTTGATGTCTTCATGACGTTGTAATTATATTATCCTTTTGATTACTGTATAATCTTACTGAGGATATTGACTCTTCTATAAAAATGTTATATATTTTGGAAACAATTTATATGTTATTGTATACTTACACTCTAGCGTAGCTATCCCTTGCTCTATTTTCTTTATTATATATTATTTTGTTTTGGTTGGTTCTGGATGTGACGGCCTAGGGTGGGTCGTTACAAATTTTGGTATCAGAGCTGGTCGAGTCTCTTTAGGGTTTTTGGAAAATGGTCTTGTTATGTTTCTGTTGTTAGGAAATAGATTTTGGAAAGGAATTTCTTATGTGTTTTGGTGTAAACTCATGGGTTCCTTGATTTTTTATCTTGATTAGGATGGTTGGTAGGGGAAACCATTCTAATCCTTCTTCAGGTGTGGATGAGCGGCAGATTGCTCAGGCTATGGAGCAAATTGCTGCTGCTATTGGCCAACAGAATACTTTGTTGGCTCAGATGGAGACCAACCGGGCTGCAGTTGAAGCAGTTAGGGCTGAGGTACCTGATGAGTATAGGGGCTTATCAGAGTTCAGAAAAGGGAATCCTCCTCAATTTACAGGTGTTGATGGACCTGAAGTTGCTGACCAGTGGATTGAGGAGATGGAGAAAATCTTCATGGTGATGCAATGCCCTGAGGAGAGGAAGCTAGTTTATGCTATTTACATGATGGTGGGCGAGGCTAGCTTCTGGTGAAAAGGTGCTCAGGCTATGATGGAAGCTAGAGGGGAAGTGGTGAATTAGGAGACTTTAAAAAGGTGTTTCTAGAGAAATATTTTCCAGATAGTGCCAGGTATGCTAAGGAAGCTGAGTTTTTGAGACTGCAACAAGGAAATATGTCAGTACAAGAGTATGTGGTCAAGTTTGAACACTTGGATAGGTACTATTCTCAAGCTACCTTTGAAGCATGGAGATGCATGAAGTTCAGTGATGGTTTAAGGTATGAGCTGAAAAAGACTATTGTTCCTATGGGGATTGTGGAGTTCCCAGTTCTAGTTGAAAAGGCAAAAACAGTTGAGAGATTTGAAGGAGGAAATAGATATTGGCAAAGAGTCCAGAGGGATCATCTGGATTTGGGAGGGGGAAACATCCTCAAAAGAGATGATCTCAATTCCAAATTGGAAATTCTAATAAGAAACCAATGGGGACTACTACTACAGGAGCTGTTCAGAGTTTTAGATGTTACAGATGTGGAGGCCCACATATGATGAGGGATTGTCCTACAAAGGATTATGTGTGTTTTAAATGTGGCAAGGTGGGTCACATGACTAAAGATTGCAATGTCAGAAATACTCCAGCTAGAGGGAACCAGAAAGTGGATCGGCCTACTGCAGCAGGTCGTGTTTTTGCTTTAACAGGTGTTGAAGCTGAAACTTCATTTGAGCTGGTAAAGGGAAAGGGCAAAGCTGATGGTAATGATATTTCTATTTTATTTGATTCTAGTGCTTCACATTCTTTTATTTCTTATGAATGTGTGGCAAGGTTAAATTTAGTTGTGAGTTCCTTGTGTGTGGATTTAGTTGTTTCTACTCCAGCTTCAGGTTCTGTTTTGACTTCTGAGGTTTGTTTGAAATGTCCAGTAGAAGTGGAAGGGCATTGTTATAAAGTGAATTTGTTTTGTTTACCTCTATCTGATTTGGATGTGATTTTAGGAATGGATTGGCTTTCTGCCAACAGGATTTTGATAGATTGTTCAGAGAAGAGATTAATCTTTCCTACTGTTAAACAGGAGAGGTTTATTTCTAGTGGACAGGTGGATGGGTTGTTGAAGGGTGGAGCTCTTGGGTTTATGATCCTATCTTTTATTAGTGTAGAGAATGAAAAGTTGTTGAATAGTATTGATGTTGTTAGAGAATTCCCAGAGGTTTTTCTGTAACACCCCAATTTTCAAAAAGGTTATTATTATTATTATTATTATTATTATTAGATGGTATTTAGTCATAATTATTTTAATAATTATAGAGAAATATTATTTTGTACATTTTAAATAATTATTATTTTGGACAATTATTTTGTACGTATTAAATAAGTATTTTTATTAGCATTTTTAAATAAATATTTATATGTTTTAAGAGAATGTTGATTTTATATGATTTTTGTTATTGAAATTATATTATTATATTTAGGGTCAGAAATATATTATTATTATAGAGAAAAAAATATTTTATAATATACATGTATTTATTTTATTTAATTATTTTGAGGAAAATTAGAAGTGGGTTAGAAGAGAAGGAAAATGGGTTGGGTTGACCCAGTCCAATGGATTAATTTTAAGAAAGAAGTCAGGTGGTGTTAACCCTATCTGCCTCATTTGCGTTCTGAAGGGTTAGGGAAAAAAAAGAGGAGAAACAAAGAGCTCTAAGGAAGAGTACTCAGGAACGATCTTAGATCACACCAAGACCATTCATCTTCTGCTCATCCAGGTACGGGGGAGATGGGTTTCTTCATATGTGAATATAGGGGTGTTCGGGTAGTGAGGGCAATCCCTAAGTCCCTCTAGGAACTCCATTTAAAATTCTGAACGATTATCTGTGCAATCGATGTTCTAAATTCTTAATTCATTTGGAAGAACTTATTTCTTGAATTGTCTTTGAATTCCATTGGGGCTTTCTTGTTAATTCTTTATCCTTAAATTTGATGACTTGAATTTTATGTGTTAAGAAAAGTTTAGATTTTTTTTGTAAAACCAATGGAAACCAATTTTTGAGGCTTGAGATGTGTATGGATTGATTTGGAACGTATGAAGAATATAAATGGAGTTAAACTGAACAAACGGGGTGTAGAAGTAGTGAAAATTGGTAAAAAAACCTTGTTGAAACTCGTAAAACGCAGGTTTAATTTCAAAGAGGGGAGTCTGGGCAGAGATTTGGGCGCTCAGCGCCAGTTTTGGACGTCGGGCGTCGGGACCCCGACATACATTTGTAATTTTGCGATATCTTTCTGTGTAGTTATCCAAATCGAGTGCCGTTTGTTTTGTTACAAACTAGACATCTGGGGCTACCATTTAGACACAAGAATCGTGTAAAAATATTAATATTTGATCAAGTTATGTGAGTTGAAATTTGAGCCTTCCAATCTGTGTGCGAACCACAACATCAATTTTTGTGAGCCCTGAATGGTAACCTAAAAGACTTTATTAGGATTTGTGTTCTTCATGAAAGTTGTAGATATTGATGTTAGGATTCTAATGGAGTTGGGATCACTTAGAAAGGATATGTATATCTCGAGTTATGGTTAAATTATTAACTGAATGTCATAGATATTGTGATGTGTGTGAAGAATTATGTGAAATTTGTGGTCTATGATGTTGATAACTTAATGATAGGTACCTAGCATGTGAGGATGATATTGCATGGATTGTTATTGACATGTGATGATGTTATATAATGGAGATGCATTAATTATGAGTTACGTGGGATGCATGAGTTGCATGAGACTTATGAGTTGCATGTGGTGCTTGAGAAGCCAGACGTGGCTATATTGCATTGGACCCTGGGCCCAGAGAGGGGTTGAGACAGGGGGGACCATGAAGGGAGGCATTCCATGCGTGGGCCATTGGGTGTTTAACTGCGCAGCTCACTGGCCACAGAGGGTTTAACGGTGGGTGGATTGCCTTTGCACGGGCTGCTGGGTGTTTAACCGTGCAACATACCGGCCCTGGGAGGGTGTGAGAACGGTATGCCCGCATTGGCAACAACTAAGGGAATTGACGAGGTACGCCCATTGTGCGGAGTGCCAAGTTGAGACTCTTAGGAGAGGAGATGTGTATGAGCATATAGTGAGCATGTGTATGAAAGCTTGTATGATTGAAAAAAAATGATGTTTGGTAATTATATGAGATGTATTTGTTGTTTATAGTTAATGATGATATTTTGGTGCACGGTGTGGGGTGGGAATTGAGTAGCTCTATGTTCATATATGATGTTATCTATCTCTCACCGTCCTGTTTTTATGTAGTTTTCTTTTAGGTGAAGATGAAGTCATTCATAGTGTTGAGTTCTAAAGGGAAAGGGTTCTGCTCTGATAGGATGTGACATTGGGGCATGAATTTAGGATGCTTTAGTTATGAATTATTATTTGTCGTTTGAGGAGACTTGTTTTTAGGAGTTTTATATTCACCTTATATTTGTAAATTCTGGATCCCTTTCATTTTTCTTTAGAGACCTTGATAATTTTCTTTTAAGAGTAAAACTTTATTATTATTATTATTATTATTTCTATTTATTTCAAGACTTGTGAACCTATGAGTTTTTATTAAAATATGTGGACCCTTCTTGATGTTATATTTATTGAATTATTCTTATTGTTGTTACTTATCTATTATGGGGTAGAAGGGTGTCACATTTAGTGGTATCAGAGCAGGTCGATCCAATCGGCCGTGAGTTATGAGTCTACTATGCTTGTTTGGTAGATGAATGATGGAATATGTTTTGCTTTATGATGAGGATAATGATGATGATGATGATGTTTCCCTTGTGTTGTTAGTGTTGTGCTTACACTTATATTGTTTTCTCAGAATTTGGCTGAAAGACATGATATAGCTTAGTTGAGGCTATTCATGATTGCTTATTTATTTTGATACTTCTTGCTTACGTAAGAAGTAGTTGTTGAGTGGTATCGCTCGTATTGCAAGCATATGTGCCAGTAGTAGTGGACGAAGCCTTGCTAATCAACTAGAAATTATTGGGACCTTAGATTTGGGTGAGACATTGATTTGTCGAGAGTTTACGGTTAATGGAGTTTCTAGAATCTATAGTTGTAGCGATTGAATCCAAGGAGGTTGTATATGAGAATTGGAGTTTTGGTATCCTTGATGAGAGATTGAAATGTTGGTAATTCCCTTGAGTGTTGGTGTTGGCATGTTTACCGTTTATGGTTTAGGTAGCATGTGAGTTTTATTTTCTAAGTCTGTTGTGCTAAATATGTGAGTTGTTTGGTTTAGGATTGTAGTGAGAAGCTTGAATATGAAGTTGAGGTGTGAGTTTGGAAGGGTTGATGTATTTTTGTGGCCTTAGATATATTGATATACTATTGCTGTTTGGTGTAGAGGATATTTTCGCTGCAGTTTTGTTGTGCCATTATGACTACCATATTGACAGATTTAGATTTTATGATCTTCATAAAAGTTGTAGCCTTAGACGTTATCTTTCCAATGGAATTAGAATCAGGTAAAACGGAGGTCTAGAACTCCAGTTATAGCTACTTTGGTGATCAAAGGTCTAGCTGTAAGCGCCGAATATATCTGCTGCGGTTTTTGAAATTTTTAGCTAAGAAGAGGATCTTTTAGAATTTTATGTCTTCATAAGAGTTTTAACTTATTCTCTTAGCTTTCTTTTGAGATAGGTTTGAGATCATTTGGATGAGTATAACTCTCTAGGTATCATTTTCTTTGATCATTGTTGAAGGGATATGTATGGTGTCATGATATTTTTGAATCGTTAGACAATGCAAGGATAAAAATTGATTTTTGTCATGATTCTAAGATGTTAAGTGGATTGAGAGGTTGTTTAAGATTGTATGATGTTATGTGGTAAAGTTGATTCATGCTTTATGGTGTAAACGATGATTGATTCGTATATGCTTAGGGATAGTATATATGAAGATTTTAAAGTAGGTATTCTAATATGATTTGATATGCATGTATGTATATATGAGGATAGATGACTTTATGGATCAATTAGTGGATGTTTGTGTATTAATGAGATTGATCTTAGGATGTGATATCACCATATTAAGAGTTAAGTGTGAAGATATATCCAAGATAAATTTAGGATAGATTATCTAAGTATGATTTTTGACTGTATGAGATGAGTGTTCTAGGCCATGTAATTTTCTTGAGGAGGTATAACGTAGGTCTATCTAAGATAGAAGTTGTGCTTAAGGGAGAGATACATGAGTCTATTAACGAGGTTATGAGTTTCTTGGATTAGCTCATTGTTGTTGGATATTTATTGAGTAATTTTCTAAGATAGCATTACCTTTGAACACATTGAGTAAGAAGAGTGTTATTTTTGTGTGAGATAGTAAGTGTGATAGTAGTTTCCAAATTCTTAAGGAAAGATCGACTAGTGCGCTAGTGTGAGCATTGGCCGATCTTAGTAAGCCTTTTGTGATATATAGTTATGCTTCTAAAGATATGTTTGGGAGGAGTATTGTGACAAGAAGGAAAGGTAGTAGGTTATGATTTTAGGCAATTGAAATTTCATGAGAGGAATTTTCTTATCTATGACCTTGAGTTAGTAGCTTTAATATTTATACTAAGATTTGGAGACATTATGTATATGATTCTAAGCTTGAAGTATTTTTTGATCGTTAGAGCCTTAATTATCTGTTGACTGAGTAGTTAATTATGTGACTAAAGAGATAGTTTAATTTCTAGAGGACTAATATTTCAAACTTAGTTGTTAATTGAGTAAAGCTATTGTGGTGACCGATGTTTTGTGTAGGAAACCTTTATATTTATCTTCCCTTATGATTAGAGAGATGAATCCTTTTGGCTCAAATTAGAGATTTAAGTTTGGCTTATAAGGTTACTCTTAGTAGTGTGAGACTAAGTATGACTTAAGTAACAAATGGATTGTTGAAGGAAATTGGAGAAGCACAATTTTGGTGACAAGATATGAGGCTATAGTATAAGGTGATGGATAAGAGTTTGACTTGGGTGTAGATGGAGTGGTGAAATTAGAGATCTGATATTTATACCTAGTGAACTTACGCTTAGGTGCTTAATCTTTGGAGATGATCATAGAAGTAAAACCAATGTTGTAGCAGATGCCTTGATTATGATAACCTCTGGTATATCGTTTATGATGATTTAAGGGTTGGATTTGATTGAAGAATTTAGAGACTTATGCTTTGTGTGTGAGATTATCCTTAGGAGCATTGAATTGATTATGTTGAAAGTGACTAGTGAATTAATGGATGAGATTAGAGAAGCCTAGGAGTTAGAGCCTTTCTTAGAGAACCAAGTGGAAAAGATTGGTAGGAGTGTAGATAATTTTTTTGAGTAGAATCGATGTTATTTTGTGGTGCAAGAACAAATTTGGGTGCTTAGTAACCTTCAATTAAGAAAGATGATTTTAGAGGAAGGACATTCATTTAGGAGCTACTGAGATGTATCGGGACCTTAGGAGGATGTATCAGAGTGGTGCAGCGGAAGCATGGTGGCCTAAGGTGAAGAGAGGAGTAGAGAAATTGTATGCTCGTGCTTAGTATGCAAGAAGTGGGTTAGAAGAGAAGGAGTAGAGAAATTTTATAATATACATGTATTTATTTTATTTAATTATTTTGAGGAAAATTAGAAGTGGGTTAGAAGAGAAGGAAAATGGGTTGGGTTGACCCAGTCCAATGGATTAATTTTAAGAAAGGAGTCAGGTGGTGTTAACCCTATCTGCCTCATTTGCGTTCTGAAGGGTTAGGGAAAAAAAAGAGGAGAAACAAAGAGCTCTAAGGAAGAGTACTCAGGAACGATCTTAGATCACACCAAGACCATTCATCTTCTGCTCATCCAGGTACGGGGGAGATGGGTTTCTTCATATGTGAATATAGGGGTGTTCGGGTAGTGATGGCAATCCCTAAGTCCCTCTAGGAACTCTATTTAAAATTCTGAACGATTATCTGTGCAATCGATGTTCTAAATTCTTAATTCATTTGGAAGAACTTATTTCTTGAATTGTCTTTGAATTCCATTGGGGCTTTCTTGTTAATTCTTTATCCTTAAATTTGATGACTTGAATTTTATGTGTTAAGAAGAGTTTAGATTTTTTTTGTAAAACCAATGGAAACCAATTTTTGAGGCTTGAGATGTGTATGGATTGATTTGGAACGTATGAAGAATATAAATGGAGTTAAACTGAACCAACGGGGTGTAGAAGTAGTGAAAATTGGTAAAAATCTTGTTGAAACTCGTAAAACGCAGGTTTAATTTCACAGAGGGGAGTCTGGGCAGAGATTTGGGCGCTCAGCGCCAGTTTTGGGCGTCGGGCGTCGAGACCCCGACATACGTTTGTAATTTTGCGATGTCTTTCTGTGTAGTTATGCAAATCGAGTGCCGTTTGTTTTGTTACAAACTAGACATCTGGGGCTACCATTTAGACACAAGAATCGTGTAAAAATATTAATATTTGATCAAGTTATGTGAGTTGCAATTTGAGCCTTCCAATCTGTGTGCGAACCACAACATCAATTTTTGTGAGCCCTGAATGGTAACCTAAACGACTTTATTAGGATTTGTGTTCTGCATGAAAGTTGTAGATATTGATGTTATAATTCTAATGGAGTAGGGATCACTTAGAAAGGATATGTATATCTCGAGTTATGGTTAAATTATTAACTGAATGTCATAGATATTGTGATGTGTGTGAAGAATTATGTGAAATTTGTGGTCTATGATGTTGATAACTTAATGATAGGTACCTAGCATGTGAGGATGATATTGCATGGATTGTTATTGACATGTGATGATGTTATATAATGGAGATGCATTAATTATGAGTTACGTGGGATGCATGAGTTGCATGAGACTTATGAGTTGCATGTGGTGCTTGAGAAGCCAGACGTGGCTATATTGCATTGGACCCTGGGCCCAGAGAGGGGTTGAGACAGGGGGGACCATGACGGGAGGCATTCCATGCGTGGGCCGTTGGGTGTTTAACTGCGCAGCTCACTGGCCACAGAGGGTTTAACGGTGGGTGGATTGCCTTTGCACGGGCCGCTGGGTGTTTAACCGTGCAACATACCGGCCCTGGGAGGGTGTGAGAACGGTATGCCCGCATTGGCAACAACTAAGGGAATTGACGAGGTACGCCCATTGTGCGGAGTGCCAAGTTGAGACTCTTAGGAGAGGAGATGTGTATGAGCATATAGTGAGCATGTGTATGAAAGCTTGTATGATTGAAAAAAAATGATGTTTGGTAATTATATGAGATGTATTTGTTGTTTATAGTTAATGATGATATTTTGGTGCACGGTGTGGGGTGGGAATTGGGTAGCTCTATGTTCATATATGATGTTATCTATCTCTCACCGTCCTGTTTTTATGTGGTTTTCTTTTAGGTGAAGATGAAGTCACTCATAGTGTTGAGTTCTAAAGGGAAAGGGTTCTGCTCTGATAGGATGTGACATTGGGGCATGAATTTAGGATGCTTTAGTTATGAATTGTTATTTGTCGTTTGAGGAGACTTATTTTTAGGAGTTTTATATTCACCTTATATTTGTAAATTCTGGATCCCTTTCATTTTTCTTTAGAGACCTTGATAATTTTCTTTTAAGAGTAAAACTTTATTATTATTATTATTATTTCTATTTATTTCAAGACTTGTGAACCTATGAGTTTTTATTAAAATATGTGGACCCTTCTTGATGTTATATTTATTGAATTATTCTTATTGTTGTTACTTATCTATTATGGGGTAGAAGGGTGTCACATTTTCTGGATGATGTTCCGGGATGACCACCAAAGCGAGAGTTGGAGTTTAGTATTGATCTTATACCAGGTACGGGACCAGTGTCTATTTCTCCTTATAGAATGGCACCAGTGGAGTTGTCTGAATTGAAGAAGCAGGTTGAAGAACTTTTGGAGAAGCAGATGATCAAACCTAGTGTCTCTCCGTGGGGAGCACCTGTGTTGTTGGTAAAGAAGAAAGATGGTAGCGTGAGGTTATATGTGGATTACAGACAATTAAATAAATTGACAATCAAGAATAAGTACCTATTGCCAAGGATAGATGATTTGATGGATCAATTAAAGGGAGCTTCTATTTTCTCCAAGATTGATTTGAGGTCTGGGTATCACCAGATTCGGGTAAAGGAGGAGGATATACCAAAGACTGCTTTCAGGACTCGATATGACCATTATGAGTATGTTGTTATGCCTTTTGGAGTGACGAATGCTCCAGTTGTTTTCATGGATTATATTAACAGGATTTTCAAACCCTTTCTGGATAAGTTTGTGGTAGTGTTCATTGATGATATTCTGGTTTATTCTAGATCTATGGAAGAACATAGAGAACGTTTGAGGATAGTTTTGCAGGTATTGAAGGAGAAACAGTTATTTGCAAAGTTGTCAAAATGTGAGTTTTGGCTATCTGAAGTTAAGTTCTTGGGTCATGTGATTTCTGCACAAGGAATTGCAGTTGATCCTACTAAGGTGGAAGCGATTTTGAGGTGGGAGCGTCCAAAATCAGTTACTGAAGTTAGAGGTTTTGTGGATTGGCTGGCTATTATAGAAGATTCATAGAAGGATTTTCTAAAATAGTTATGTCTTTGACACAACTGACCAGGAAAGATCATCCTTTTATATGGATGGAGGAGTGTGAAAGGAGTTTTCAAGAGTTAAAGGAAAAGCTGACGTTGTCTCCAGTGTTGATTCTGCCAGATCCTAATAAATCTTTTGAGATTTATTGTGATGCATCTCATCAAGGTTTAGGATGTGTTCTTATGCAAGATAGACAGGTTGTGGCGTATGCATCTAGGCAGTTAAAGACTCATGAACGGAATTATCCTACGCATGATCTAGAGTTGGCTGCGGTGGTTTTTGCTTTGAAGATTTGGAGGCATTATCTCTATGGAGCAAAGTTTGATGTGTTTAGTGATCATAAGAGTCTGAAATATTTGTTTGATCAGAAAGAGTTAAATATGAGGCAAAGGAGGTGGATTGAGTTTTTGAAAGATTATGACTTTCAGTTAATGTACCATCCAGGTAAAACGAATGTGGTGGCAGATGCTTTGAGTAGAAAATCTCTTCATATGTGTTACATGATGGTTAGAGAGATGGAATTGGTAGAGAAATTCAGGCATATCACTACAAGAAAATGACGATTTTGCGACGGTTATATGACCTATATTGCGACAGTTAGAACTGCCGCAAAGACAACATTGCGACGGTTTGGGAACCGTCACAAAATTGTCCGTCACCAGACAATTTTGCGACAGTTATCAGAACCGTTGCACAAACCATCGCAAACTTGGAATTGCGACCCTTTCATCAACTGTCGCATCAACTGCCTCTATATTAACATTGTGACCCTTTCATCAACTGTCGCACCAACTGCCTCTAAATTAATATTACGACCCTTTTTTTACCCGTCAAAAATTATAATTTTTTTTAATTTTAATAAATTTATTAATGTAACAATCCTCATATTTGGCCTCTCAAGAGTTCTATTTCACGATATTTCACTATTTAGCGTGTTTTATCCTTACTTGCGCAATTTCTGGGAAACTTCCCAGAAGGAAACTTCCCAGAAGGTCACCCATCCCTGTACTACTCCAAGTCAAGCATGCTTAACTGTGAAGTTCTGATGAGCAGGCTACCGAAATGTATATGTATGTTGTCAGTATAACTTGTACGAATTAATTCATTTAAGTCATCCTCAAATATACAATCTCATATTTGTACAATAATAATAATATATAATAATTTTATATTACGAATAATAATAACAATAATAATAATAATAATAATAATAATATATTTAGTTATTCTTTATTTATATGTACTTACTTTTATAATTAACATCTACTTATTTCTATTTAAAATTATAATTTAAATTATTTAATTTTATAATTTATAATGATAATATAATTTATAAAATTATAAATATTTATTTATTACATACTTATAAATTAAAATTTAATATTTTAAATAATTATTAATTAGTTTAATATATTTATTTACCTTAAATCAAACATATAAAATTCAAAAAAATGTATTTATCCTTGTTTTATTTTCTAATTATCAACTATTAATAAAATACTAACTTAAAATCTTATCTAATTATATATAATATTCTCATATCAAATTTAAAACCAGATATTAGTTATACAAAAATATTAAGATCATATAGTAAATTGTCAACAAGATTTTAGTTAAATAATTTAAAATAATTAATGTTTCAGTTATATTGTTAATTAACAAATAATTTATTCCAAAACTAATTAATTTTTTTATATTAATTATTAGTAAAATTTAATAACTTTTAAATTAACAATTAATTGGATCGATGAAATTCAACACATACCATGAGTTATTGAGTGGAATAACTTTACCAAGAGTTATTTTGTAAGTTATCTTAAATCAAACATATAATATTCAAAAAATGTATTTATCCTTGTTTTATTTTTTAATTATCAACCATTAATAAAATACTAACTTAAAATCTTATCTAATTATATCATAATATTTTCATATATATCAAATTTAAAACCAGTTCTTACATTTTCGACAAATATAAATTTTTCTGAAATATTCCATCAATAATTTAGCTTTTCCTACAAAAATTTTCTCATCGAAAATATAAATTTTCCGACAGATTGAATTTAATTTTATAAGAAATCATCTTCGATTAATATAACATTTTGTATATATGATTTAAGAGTAAAAAATTTTCAATTTAACGGTTAAATTTACAAAATTCACATTTAATATAAAGTTATTGATCGGTGTAACACTTAGTAAAATTTACACCGATGTAATTATAACTCCCCTCATATATATATATATATATATATATATATATATATATATATATATATATATATATATATATATATATATTAAATGTGACTTTTACTAAGTATTACACCGCTCAATAACTTTATCTTAAATGTGAATTTGGTAAATCCAACTATTAGATTGAAAGTTCATATCTCTCATAGATTATATATACAAAACTTTATATTAATCCAAGATGATTTGATACTTCATTTTTATAAAACAAAATTGATGTAATATATTCATTTCAAAATACACTAAAATATAAACACTTTGATTACCTTTCGGTTGTTCAATTTTAACAAAATTTGATATACACTTATAAAGTGATATAAACTTTCAATTTAACGGTTGGATTTACAAAATTCACATTTAATATAAAGTTATTGAGCGGCATAATACTTAGTGAAAGTTACATCGGTATAATTATAATCCCCTATATATATATATATATATATATATATATATATATATATATATATATATATATATATATATATATATATAGGGACGGATGCACGTTTGGAATAGTGGGGCACTTGTCCCCACTACTATTTGACATATACATAATTTTTTATTTAAAAAATAATATATTTTAAAAAATAAAATTATATTCTAATAAAATAAAATATAGATTCAGACAAAATGTTTATTTATTTGATATCTGTCAAATTTTTGAAAGAAATTAATTCTCATGTGATAAATTTTTTTTCATAATAATGAATTAATTTTTAAAAAAAGTTTAATTATAATATATATATATATATTGATATATATATATATATACATATATATATAAATATATATATAAATATATATATATAAATATATATATAAATATATGTCTTAATATTCACATATATAATGTAATATATTAAAATAAATATTTTTTTGATAAAATAAAATTTGTACCATGCCTGTTTATCTTTTGTGTTTTTTATTTATTGTATACGTTGATTGAAAAAAAACAAAATAGTAAAATTGTATATATTGATTAAAAAATCAAAATAAGAAAAATCAGAAGATTTATGTTCCATTTAAAATTGTTATTATAAGATATATTTTAAAATAAATTATCATATAAAAATATATGTTAGATATTAAAAACTTATTTATATCATAAATAAATTAAACTGGATTTTTATAAAATTTAACATATTTATTTTTATATTTATAATAGTGTTAAAAAGATGGAATTTAAAATAAAATTTATAAAATTTAACATTGTAAATTATTCAATAATATGTGATCTGATAACTCAAAAATTAAGTTATAAAATGATAATTATATTTATTTATATACTCTAACACATCTTACATACAAGATAAATTCATAAATTTGTTGAAAGATAAATTTATATTCTAGTCACGATTTTGAAATTATATAAAGAAAAAAAATTGTGTACCTCATGTTAAAGGAAGTATATATAAAATTGTTAATAAAATATAAGTTTATTAAGATAATATACATAATACTTCAAAAAAAATTTTAATTTTAATAATAAAAAAATTGTCTTGTAGATTGCGACGGTTTATGACTAACTGTCGCAATGTTAAAAAAAATTTGCAACGGTTTAGGATTAACTGTCGCAATGTTTAACAAATTTTGCGACGGTTTTTCATAAACCATCGCAATGTTCAACAAATTTTGCGACGGTTTACGATAAACCGTCGCAATGTTGAACAATTTCGCGACGGTTTTTGATAAACCATCGTAATGTAAACAAATTTTGCGACAGTTTATGATAAACCGTCGCAATGTTCTACAAATTTTGCGACGATTTACGATAAACCGTCGCAATGTTGAACAATTTTGCGACGGTTTTGAAAAACTGTCTATGAATGGTCGCAATATCAAAGTGACGACAGTTTCTAGATAACCATCGCAATTTGTCCGTCGCAATTTATCATTTTTCTTGTAGTGTATGAATCTTAATGTTGTGATTGCCCCAGATTTTATTAGTTGTGGTATGACTACCATTACTAGTGATTTCTTGGAGATGGTGAAACCAAAACAAGTTCAGGATACGGGATTGAATAAGGTTTGAGAGTTGTTGGGTTCTGAGAAAGTTGAGGGATTTGAACAAGATATGGATGGAGTTTTGAGGTACAAAGGTAGAGTTTGTATTCCACAAGATAAAGAGTTGAAGAAGTTAATACTTGAGGAAGGTCATAAGAGCAAGTTGAGTGTACATCTGGGTATGACAAAAATGTATCAAGATTTGAAGAAAATGTTCTGGTGGAATGGTATGAAGAAGGAGATAGCCGAGTATGTTGCATCTTGCATTGTGTATTAGAAAGTTAAAGTAGAACATAAAAAACCAGGAGGTTTGTTACAAATGATGGAAGTTCCAGAATGGAAATGGGATAGTATAACCATGGATTTTGTTGTTGGATTACCAAGGTCTGCTAAGAATTGTGATTCTATTTGGGTGATCGTGGATAGATTAATTAAGTGTGCTCATTTTCTTCCAGTGAATATAAAGTGGTCCTTGGAAAAGTTAACTCAGTTGTATATTAAGGAGATTGTTAGATTACATGGTGTGCCCTCCAGTATCATCTCTGATAGGGATCCTCGTTTTACTTCTCGATTTTGGCTGAGTTTGCATCAAATGTTAGGGACTAAGTTGAGACTCAGTTTTGCTTATCACCCACAAACTGATGGGCAGTCTAAGAGGACTATCCAATCTCTGGAGGACTTATTGAGGGCTTGTATTTTGGATCACCTAGGAAGTTGGGAAGAGATGTTGCCTTTGGTCGAGTTCACTTATAATAACAGTTTTCGTGCAAGTATAGGAATGGCACCATTTGAGGCTCTGTATGGGAGGAAATGTCGAACACCTTTGTGTTGGTTTAAAGAGGGAGAATCAATGATGGTGAGGACAGATATCATTTTGCAAACTACCGAAAAAGTGAAACATATTCGGGAAAGAATGAAAGCTACTCAGAGTCGGCAAAAGTCTTATGCAGACAAGAGGAGGAAACCTTTGGAGTTTTCAGAGGGAGAACATGTGTTTTTGAAGGTAACTCCTACCACAGGTGTGGGAAGAGCTATCAAAGCTAAGAAGTTGAATCCTAAGTTTATTGGGCCGTATCAAATTCTCAAGAGGATTGGACCAGTGGCATATCAGATTGCATTATCTCCATTTCTGTCTAATCTGCATGATGTGTTCCATGTTTCACAACTGAGGAAGTATATTCACGATCCAAGTCATGTCTTGGAATTAGAGGCAGTGCAAATTAAGGAGAATTTAACTTTTGAGAAACAACCAGTTTTAGTGGTAGATAAGAAAGTTAAACAGTTGCGGGGTAAATCTATCAATTTGGTAAAGGTTATTTGGGATGCGGATACTAATGAAGCTACTTGGGAGTTGGAAGACAGAATGAAGGATTAATACCCATATCTCTTTTTAAGTAAGTGAATTTTCGAGGACTTAAATTTTTGTTGTTCGGGAGAATTGTAATACCCATTTTTTTATTATTTATTTATCAATGGCATTTTCGTAATTTTTTTAAAGGTAGAGGGTGTTTTCGTAACTTGGAACGGGCTGTTCCAAAAGCGGAACGGGCCGTTCCAAGCACCAAAAATGAACTAGGATAAAAAATTGAGAACAGGCCGAGAACGGGCCGAGAACGGGCCGTTCCGAAAGGAGAACGAGCCTTTCTGATTTTGGAACAGGCCATTCTGGAGGGAGAAAGGGCCATTCCGGAAGGAGAACAGGCCGTTCTGGATGAGTCCCAGAACGGGCCGTTCTGGTTTTGGAACGGGTCGTTCCAGTTGTAAAATTTATGTAGATTTTTTGGACCCAGAATGGGCGTTCCGCTTTTTGGAATGGGCCGTTCCGAGTTAGATAGGGCAGAACTCTATAAATAAGGGGTTGGGGGTGTTGGAAAAAGAGGATTTTGAGAGAAGATCCTAGAGAGAGAAAGAGGAGAGAGAGAGAAAGAAAAAGAGAGGAGGGGAAAGAAAAGAGGAGAAAGAAAGAGAAATCCAAGAGAAGGAGGTTCTGCCGGGGGAAAGAAAAGAGAAGGGAAAGGAGGAGGTTCTGCCCTAGTTTCGATTCTTGTTTATCCAAGTAAGGGTAGTACTTATAAGACTCAATCTAGTATGTTTGAGCATGATAGGGGTAGTATAACTTTTAATATGCTATTTTAAGTTGATGGTTGTTTTAGGTGTTTAATTATTTATGTTATTATATTGAATGATTTGGCATGGTTATGGAAAAGTTTGTATGTAATTATGGAATATGCTGTGTGTGTTTGGTTTGGAAAGCTAATAGGACTTAGAAAGGTAAGGTTATGATATGGATTAGATCTCTTGGTGAGATCAGGATATAATCTTTGGAAAAATATGGAATTTGGGAATCCCATGGTGAGGATTCTAATATGGAACTTTTCCAAGGATTATATAAAAACCACTTCAGATGTTAGGTGGATTCTGAAGTACTCCTCTAAGTATTCTATTTGCTACCGGTATGGAGGCAAGGCCGAGTCATACCGATGGATGAAGTGGCCACGATCACCAGGGTTACGTGACGACGTAATCCAACTGTATATTTTCCATGAGAGGTTAGGTGTGTGACATGGGTTGATGACATGTTTCACCGAATCAACACTTGGTTTGGATGTGTTGAGGCCAACATTTGGTTTGGATGTGTTGGTTACATCATGGAATTATACAGTGGTGTGATTTTGGATTGGATGTGGAATATGTATGCATTTGGTATGGATTGTATACATTGGTTATAGATTATTTATTATCATAGAATATGTATGCATTGGCATGGATGTGTATACATTGGATTTTGGATTGGTTTATATTTGGCATGAAAATAACTGTTTATAATGTTGTCATTTCTTTGGTATGGATATATACTGTTAATGAAACATCTATTTTAATGATATTTTATTAAACTATGGTTGGTTTTATACGTGCTAACCCTTATATTTCCATGATGTGGACTGCGATGATCTCACTATGTGGAGGAGCAGATAAGGTGTGATGCTTTGAGATAACAAGGAGTCTTTTTGGGTAGCTGCTTTGAGAAGTGGCTAGGCTTAGAGCTTGACCAGCACCTAGGGTGTCTTATTTTGATGTCTTCATGACGTTGTAATTATATTCTTTTTGGATTACTGTATAACCTTACTGAGGATATTGACTCTGCTATAAAAATGTTATATATTTTGGAAACAATTTATATGTTATTGTATATTTACACTCTAGCGTAGCTGTCCCTTGCTCTATTTTCTTTATTATATATTATTTTATTTTGGTTGGTTCTGGATGTGACGGCCTAGGGTGGGTCGTTACAGAGTCCCACAAGAAGAACAAGAAGAAGGAGTCCCTGAAGTTGGAGACCCTGAAGTTAGAGTTCCTGAAGAAGAAGTTGGTCCTTTTAGTGAGGGCGAAGATGATGAAAAACTCCAACAAGAGGATGAACAAGATCGTCTTCTACAACAATCTCAGCATGTAAGCACATTCAGTTTCCCATCACACATGCCTAATGTTGATTTGCAGACAGATTTCACCAACCCAGAGTATAGATATGCACTTTTTAACGACTCGCCATGGTCTCTACACTTAGTGGAATCGCACTACTGCTAGTTAAACTAAGAGAAATATTAAGGTGGATAACTCATACATACATGTACAAATAAAAATGAAATAACCAAGTTTCTGATTATAAAATAGAACTCCATATATGTATAGTCATCCCAAAAAAAATATTCCCTAGTGTCGGTCAAACACAGAAAAAAAACTGTTACCCAAAATGGTAACTCTAACACGAGGATCAAAACTCCCCGTCTCGCAGCGGACACCTCAACTCCAAGCTAGCCCTGACCTGCTCCCATACCAAGTATGATCATCGCAGTTCCACCACATGGAAATAGAAGGGTAAGCTAGAATTTAAAAGCAATCATACAAGTACAGAATAAAATCTATACTACACATCATCCAACTATCAATTATATTCATAGTGTAACACCCCAATTTTCAAAAAGGTTATTATTATTATTATTATGATTATTATTATTATTATTAGATGGTATTTGGTCATAATTATTTTAATAATTATAGAGGAATATTATTTTGTACGTTTTAAATAATTATTATTTTGGACAATTATTTTGTACGTATTAAATAAGTATTTTTATTAGCATTTTTAAATAAATATTTATATGTTTTAAGAGAAGGTTGATTTTATATGATATTTTGTTATTGAAATTATATTATTATATTTAGGGTCATAAATATATTATTATTATAGAGAAAAAAAATATTTTATAATATACATGTATTTATTTTATTTAATTATTTTGAGGAAAATTAGAAGTGGGTTAGAAGAGAAGGAAAATGGGTTGGGTTGACCCAGTCCAATGGATTAATTTTAAGAAAGGAGTCAGGTGGTGCTAACCCTATCTGCCTCATTTGCGTTCTGAAGGGTTAGGGAAAAAAAGAGGAGAAACAACGAGCTCTAAGGAAGAGTACTCAGGAACGATCTTAGATCACACCAAGACCATTCATCTTCTGCTCATCCAGGTACGGGGGAGATGGGTTTCTTCATATGTGAATATAGGGGTGTTCGGGTAGTGAGGGCAACCCCTAAGTCCCTCTAGGAACTCTATTTAAAATTCTGAACGATTATTTGTGCAATCGATGTTCTAAATTCTTCATTCATTTGGAAGAACTTATCTCTTGAATTGTCTTTGAATTCCATTGGGGCTTTCTTGTTAATTCTTTATCCTTAAATTTGATGACTTGAATTTTATGTGTTAAGAAGAGTTTAGATTTTTTTTGTAAAACCAATGGAAACCAATTTTTGAGGCTTGAGATGTGTATGGATTGATTTGGAACGTATGAAGAATATAAATGGAGTTAAAGTGAACCAACGGGGTGTAGAAGTAGTGAAAATTGGTAAAAACCTTGTTGAAACTCGTAAAACGCAGGTTTAATTTCACAGAGGGGAGTCTGGGCAGAGATTTGGGCGCTCAGCGCCAGTTTTGGGCGTCGGGCGTCGGGACCCCGACATACGTTTGTAATTTTGCGATACCTTTCTGTGTAGTTATTCAAATCGAGTGCCGTATGTTTTGTTAGAAACTAGATATCTGGGGCTACCATTTAGACACAAGAAGCCTGTAAAAATATTAATATTTGATCAAGTTATGTGAGTTTCAATTTGAGCCTTCCAATCTGTGTGCGAACCACAACATCAATTTTTGTGAGCCCTGAATGGTAACCTAAAAGACTTTATTAGGATTTGTGTTCTTCATGAAAGTTGTAGATATTGATGTTAGGATTCTAATGGAGTTGGGATCACTTAGAAAGGATATGTATATCTCAAGTTATGGTTAAATTATTAACTGAATGTCATAGATATTGTGATTTGTGTGAAGAATTATGTGAAATTTGTGGTCTATGATGTTGATAACTTAATGATAGGTACCTAGCATGTGAGGATGATATTGCATGGATTGTTATTGACATGTGATGATGTTATATAATGGAGATGCATTAATTATGAGTTACGTGGGATGCATGAGTTGCATGAGACTTATGAGTTGCATGTGGTGCTTGAGAAGCCAGACGTGGCTATATTGCATTGGACCCTGGGCCCAGAGGGGTTGAATCAGGGGGGACCATGACGGGAGGCATTCCATGCGTGGGCCGTTGGGTGTTTAACTGCGCAGCTCACTGGCCACAGAGGGTTTAACGGTGGGTGGATTGCCTTTGCACGGGCCGCTGGGTGTTTAACCGTGCAACATACCGGCCCTGGGAGGGTGTGAGAACGGTATGCCCGCATTGGCAACAACTAAGGGAATTGACGAGGTACGCCCATTGTGCGGAGTGCCAAGTTGAGACTCTTAGGAGAGGAGATGTGTATGAGCATATAGTGAGCATGTGTATGAAAGCTTGTATGATTGAAAAAAAATGATGTTTGGTAATTATATGAGATGTATTTGTTGTTTATAGTTAATGATGATATTTTGGTGCACGGTGTGGGGTGGGAATTGGGTAGCTCTATGTTCATATATGATGTTATCTATCTCTCACCGTCCTGTTTTTATGTGGTTTTCTTTTAGGTGAAGATGAAGTCACTCATAGTGTTGAGTTCTAAAGGGAAAGGGTTCTGCTCTGATAGGATGTGACATTGGGGCATGAATTTAGGATGCTTTAGTTATGAATTGTTATTTGTCGTTTGAGGAGACTTATTTTTAGGAGTTTTATATTCACCTTATATTTGTAAATTCTGGATCCCTTTCATTTTTCTTTAGAGACCTTGATAATTTTCTTTTAAGAGTAAAACTTTATTATTATTATTATTATTTCTATTTATTTCAAGACTTGTGAACCTATGAGTTTTTATTAAAATATGTGGACCCTTCTTGATGTTATATTTATTGAATTATTCTTATTGTTGTTACTTATCTATTATGGGGTAGAAGGGTGTCACATTTTCTGGATGATGTTCCGGGATGACCACCAAAGCGAGAGTTGGAGTTTAGTATTGATCTTATACCAGGGGCGGGACCAGTGTCTATTTCTCCTTATAGAATGGCACCAGTGGAGTTGTCTGAATTGAAGAAGCAGGTTGAAGAACTTTTGGAGAAGCAGATGATCAAACCTAGTGTCTCTCCGTGGGGAGCACCTGTGTTGTTGGTAAAGAAGAAAGATGGTAGCGTGAGGTTATATGTGGATTACAGACAGTTAAATAAATTGACAATCAAGAATAAGTACCTATTGCCAAGGATAGATGATTTGATGGATCAATTAAAGGGAGCTTCTATTATCTCCAAGATTGATTTGAGGTCTGGGTATCACCAGATTCGGGTAAAGGAGGAGGATATACCAAAGACTGCTTTCAGGACTCGGTATGACCATTATGAGTATGTTGTTATGCCTTTTGGAGTGACGAATGCTCCAGTTGTTTTCATGGATTATATTAACAGGATTTTCAAACCCTTTCTGGATAAGTTTGTGGTGGCGTTCATTGATGATATTCTGGTTTATTCTAGATCTATGGAAGAACATAGAGAACGTTTGAGGATAGTTTTGCAGGTATTGAAGGAGAAACAGTTATTTGCAAAGTTGTCAAAATGTGAGTTTTGGCTATCTGAAGTTAAGTTCTTGGGTCATGTGATTTCTGCACAAGGAATTGCAGTTGATCCTACTAAGGTGGAAGCGATTTTGAGGTGGGAGCGTCCAAAATCAGTTACTGAAGTTAGAGGTTTTGTGGGATTGGCTGGCTATTATAGAAGATTCATAGAAGGATTTTCTAAAATAGTTATGTCTTTGACACAACTGACCAGGAAAGATCATCCTTTTATATGGATGGAGGAGTGTGAAAGGAGTTTTCAAGAGTTAAAGGAAAAGCTGACGTTGTCTCCAGTGTTGATTCTGCCAGATCCTAATAAATCTTTTGAGGTTTATTGTGATGCATCTCATCAAGGTTTAGGATGTGTTCTTATGCAAGATAGACAGGTTGTGGCGTATGCATCTAGGCAGTTAAAGACTCATGAACGGAATTATCCTACGCATGATCTAGAGTTGGCTGCGGTGGTTTTTGCTTTGAAGATTTGGAGGCATTATCTCTATGGAGCAAAGTTTGATGTGTTTAGTGATCATAAGAGTCTGAAATATTTGTTTGATCAGAAAGAGTTAAATATGAGGCAAAGGAGGTGGATTGAGTTTTTGAAAGATTATGACTTTCAGTTAATGTACCATCCAGGTAAAACGAATGTGGTGGCAGATGCTTTGAGTAGAAAATCTCTTCATGTGTTACATGATGGTTAGAGAGATGGAATTGGTAGAGAAATTTAGGGATATCACTACAAGAAAATGACGATTTTGCGACGGTTATATGACCTATATTGCGACAGTTAGAACTGCCGCAAAGAAAACATTGCGACGGTTTGGGAACCGTCACAGAATTGTCCATCACCAGACAATTTTGCGACAGTTATCAAAACCGTTGCACAAACCGTCGCAAACTTGGAATTGCGACCCTTTCATCAACTGTCGCATCAACCGCCTCTATATTAACATTGCGACCCTTTCATCAACTGTCGCACCAACTGCCTCTAAATTAATATTACGACCCTTTTTTTACCCGTCAAAAATTATAATTTTTTTTAATTTTAATAAATTTATTAATGTAACAATCCTCATATTTGGCCTCTCAAGAGTTCTATTTCACGATATTTCACTATTTAGCGTGTTTTATCCTTACTTGCGCAATTTCTGGGAAACTTCCCAGAAGGAAACTTCCCAGAAGGTCACCCATCCCTGTACTACTCCAAGTCAAGCATGCTTAACTGTGAAGTTCTGATGAGCAGGCTACCGAAATGTATATGTATGTTGTCAGTATAACTTGTACAAATTAATTCATTTAAGTCATCCTCAAATATACAATCTCATATTTGTACAATAATAATAATATATAATAATTTTATATTACGAATAATAATAATAACAATAATAATAATAATAATAATAATAATAATATATTTAGTTATTCTTTATTTATATGTACTTACTTTTATAATTAACATCTACTTATTTCTATTTAAAATTATAATTTAAATTATTTAATTTTATAATTTATAATGATAATATAATTTATAAAATTATAAATATTTATTTATTACACACTTATAAATTAAAATTTAATATTTTAAATAATTATTAATTAGTTTAATATATTTATTTACCTTAAATCAAACATATAAAATTCAAAAAAATGTATTTATCCTTGTTTTATTTTCTAATTATCAACTATTAATAAAATACTAACTTAAAATCTTATCTAATTATATATAATATTCTCATATCAAATTTAAAACCAGATATTAGTTATACAAAAATATTAAGATCATATAGTAAATTGTCAATAAGATTTTAGTTAAATAATTTAAAATAATTAATGTTTCAGTTATATTGTTAATTAACAAATAATTTATTCCAAAACTAATTAATTTTTTTATATTAATTATTAGTAAAATTTAATAACTTTTAAATTAACAATTAATTGGATCGATGAAATTCAACACATACCATGAGTTATTGAGTGGAATAACTTTACCAAGAGTTATTTTGTAAGTTATCTTAAATCAAACATATAATATTCAAAAAATGTATTTATCCTTGTTTTATTTTTTAATTATCAACCATTAATAAAATACTAACTTAAAATCTTATCTAATTATATCATAATATTTTCATATATATCAAATTTAAAACCAGTTCTTACATTTTCGACAAATATAAATTTTTCTGAAATATTCCATCAATAATTTAGCTTTTCCTACAAAAAGTTTCTCATCGAAAATATAAATTTTCCGACAGATTGAATTTAATTTTATAAGAAATCATCTTCGATTAATATAACATTTTGTATATATGATTTAAGAGTAAAAAATTTTTAATTTAACGGTTAAATTTACAAAATTCACATTTAATATAAAGTTATTGAGCAGTGTAACACTTAGTAAAATTTACACCGATGTAATTATAACTCCCCTCATATATATATATATATATATATATATATATATATATATATATATATTAAATGTGACTTTTACTAAGTATTACACCGCTCAATAACTTTATCTTAAATGTGAATTTGGTAAATCCAACTATTAGATTGAAAGTTCATATCTCTCATAGATTATATATACAAAACTTTATATTAATCCAAGATGATTTGATACTTCATTTTTATAAAACAAAATTGATGTAATATATTCATTTCAAAATACACTAAAATATAAACACTTTGATTACCTTCCGGTTGTTCAATTTTAACAAAATTTGATATACACTTATAAAGTGATATAAACTTTCAATTTAACGGTTGGATTTACAAAATTCACATTTAATATAAAGTTATTGAGCGGCATAATACTTAGTGAAAGTTACATCGGTATAATTATAATCCCCTATATAATATATATATATATATATATATATATATATATATATATATATATATATATATAGGGACGGATGCACGTTTGGAATAGTGGGGCACTTGTCCCCACTACTATTTGACATATACATAATTTTTTATTTAAAAAATAATATATTTTAAAAAATAAAAATTATATTCTAATAAAATAAAATATAGATTCAGACAAAATGTTTATTTATTTGATATCTGTCAAATTTTTGAAAGAAATTAATTCTCATGTGATAAAATTTTTTTCATAATAATGAATTAATTTTTAAAAAAAGTTTAATTATAATATATATATATATATATTGATATATATATATATACATATATATATAAATATATATATATAAATATATATATAAATATATGTCTTAATATTCACATATATAATATAATATATTAAAATAAATATTTTTTTGATAAAATAAAATTTGTACCATGCCTGTTTATCTTTTGTGTTTTTTATTTATTGTATACGTTGATTGAAAAAAAACAAAATAGTAAAATTGTATATATTGATTAAAAAATCAAAATAAGAAAAATCAGAAGATTTATGTTCCATTTAAAATTGTTATTATAAGATATATTTTAAAATAAATTATCATATAAAAATATATGTTAGATATTAAAAACTTATTTATATCATAAATAAATTAAACTGGATTTTTATAAAATTTAACATATTTATTTTTATATTTATAATAGTGTTAAAAAGATGGAATTTAAAATAAAATTTATAAAATTTAACATTGTAAATTATTCAATAATATGTGATCTGATAACTCAAAAATTAAGTTATAAAATGATAATTATATTTATTTATATACTCTAACACATCTTACATACAAGATAAATTCATAAATTTGTTGAAAGATAAATTTATATTCTAGTCACGATTTTGAAATTATATAAAGAAAAAAAATTGTGTACCTCATGTTAAAGGAAGTATATATAAAATTGTTAATAAAATATAAGTTTATTAAGATAATATACATAATACTTCAAAAAAAAATTTAATTTTAATAATAAAAAAATTGTCTTGTAGATTGCGACGGTTTATGACTAACTGTCGCAATGTTAAAAAAAATTTGCAACGGTTTATGATTAACTGTCGCAATGTTTAACAAATTTTGCGACGGTTTTTCATAAACCATCGCAATGTTCAACAAATTTTGCGACGGTTTACGATAAACCGTCGCAATGTTGAACAATTTCGCGACGGTTTTTGATAAACCATCGTAATGTAAACAAATTTTGCGACGGTTTATGATAAACCGTCGCAATGTTCTACAAATTTTGCGACGATTTACGATAAACCGTCGCAATGTTGAACAATTTTGCGACGGTTTTGAAAAACTGTCGTATGAAGGGTCGCAATATCAAAGTGACGACAGTTTCTAGATAACCATCGCAATTTGTCCGTCGCAATTTATCATTTTTCTTGTAGTGTATGAATCTTAATGTTGTGATTGCCCCAGATTTTATTAGTTGTGGTATGACTACCATTACTAGTGATTTCTTGGAGATGGTGAAACAAAAACAAGTTCAGGATACGGGATTGAATAAGGTTAGAGAGTTGTTGGGTTCTGAGAAAGTTGAGGGATTTGAACAAGATATGGATGGAGTTTTGAGGTACAAAGGTAGAGTTTGTATTCCACAAGATAAAGAGTTGAAGAAGTTAATACTTGAGGAAGGTCATAAGAGCAAGTTGAGTGTACATCTGGGTATGACAAAAATGTATCAAGATTTGAAGAAAATGTTCTGGTGGAATGGTATGAAGAAGGAGATAGCCGAGTATGTTGCATCTTGCATTGTGTATCAGAAAGTTAAAGTAGAACATCAAAAACCAGGAGGTTTGTTACAAATGATGGAAGTTCCAGAATGGAAATGGGATAGTATAAGCATGGATTTTTTTGTTGGATTACCAAGGTCTGCTAAGAATTGTGATTCTATTTGGGTGATCGTGGATAGATTAATTAAGTGTGCTCATTTTCTTCCAGTGAATATAAAGTGGTCCTTGGAAAAGTTAACTCAGTTGTATATTAAGGAGATTGTTAGATTACATGGTGTGCCCTCCAGTATCATCTCTGATAGGGATCCTCGTTTTACTTCTCGATTTTGGCAGAGTTTGCATCAAATGTTAGGGACTAAGTTGAGACTCAGTTTTGCTTATTACCCACAAACTGATGGGCAGTCTAAGAGGACTATCCAATCTCTGGAGGACTTATTGAGGGCTTGTATTTTGGATCACCTAGGAAGTTGGGAAGAGATGTTGCCTTTGGTCGAGTTCACTTATAATAACAGTTTTCATGCAAGTATAGGAATGGCACCATTTGAGGCTCTGTATGGGAGGAAATGTCGAACACCTTTGTGTTGGTTTAAAGAGGGAGAATCAATGATGGTGAGGACAGATATCATTTTGCAAACTACCGAAAAAGTGAAACATATTCAGGAAAGAATGAAAGCTACTCAGAGTCGGCAAAAGTCTTATGCAGACAAGAGGAGGAAACCTTTGGAGTTTTCAGAGGGAGAACATGTGTTTTTGAAGGTAACTCCTACCACAGGTGTGGGAAGAGCTATCAGATTGCATTATCTCCATTTCTGTCTAATCTGCATGATGTGTTCCATGTTTCACAACTGAGGAAGTATATTCACGATCCAAGTCATGTCTTGGAATTAGAGGCAGTGCAAATTAAGGAGAATTTAACTTTTGAGAAACAACCAGTTTTAGTGGTAGATAAGAAAGTTAAACAGTTGCGGGGTAAATCTATCAATTTGGTAAAGGTTATTTGGGATGCGGATACTAATGAAGCTACTTGGGAGTTGGAAGACAGAATGAAGGATTAATACCCATATCTCTTTTTAAGTAAGTGAATTTTCGAGGACTTAAATTTTTGTTGTTCGGGAGAATTGTAATACCCATTTTTTTATTATTATTTATCAATGGCATTTTCGTAATTTTTTTTAAAGGTAGAGGGTGTTTTCGTAACTTGGAACGGGTTGTTCCAAAAGCGGAACGGGCCGTTCCAAGCACCAAAAATGAACTAGGATAAAAAATTGAGAACAGGCCGAGAACGGGCCGTTCCGAAAGGAGAACGAGCCGTTCTGATTTTGGAACAGGCCATTCTAGAGGGAGAAAGGGCCATTCCGGAAGGAGAACAGGCCGTTCTGGATGAGTCCCAGAACGGGCCGTTCTGGTTTTGGAACGGGTCGTTCCAGTTGTAAAATTTATGTAGATTTTTTGGACCCAGAATGGGCGTTCCGCTTTTTGGAACGGGCCGTTCCGAGTTAGGTAGGGCAGAACTCTATAAATAAGGGGTTGGGGGTGTTGGAAAAAGAGGATTTTGAGAGAAGATCCTAGAGAGAGAAAGAGGAGAGAGAGAGAAAGAAAAAGAGAGGAGGGGAAAGAAAAGAGGAGAAAGAAAGAGAAATCCAAGAGAAGGAGGTTCTGCCGGGGGAAAGAAAAGAGAAGGGAAAGGAGGAGGTTCTGCCCTAGTTTCGATTCTTGTTTATCCAAGTAAGGGTAGTACTTATAAGACTCAATCTAGTATGTTTGAGCATGATAGGGGTAGTATAACTTTTAATATGCTATTTTAAGTTGATGGTTGTTTTAGGTGTTTAATTATTTATGTTATTATATTGAATGATTTGGCATGGTTATGGAAAAGTTTGTGTGTAATTATGGAATATGCTGTTTGTGTTTGGTTTGGAAAGCTAATAGGACTTAGAAAGGTAAGGTTATGATATGGATTAGATCTCTTGGTGAGATCAGGATATAATCTTTGGAAAAATATGGAATTTGGGAATCCCATGGTGAGGAGTCTAATATGGAACTTTTCCAAGGATTATATAAAAACCACTTCAGATGTTAGGTAAATTCTGAAGTACTCCTCTAATTATTTTATTTGCTACCGGTATGGGGGCAAGGCCGAGTCATACCGATGGATGAAGTGGCCACGATCACCAGGGTTACGTGACGACGTAATCCAACTGTATATTTTCCATGAGAGGTTAGGTGTGTTACATGGGTTGATGACATGTTTCACCGAATCAACACTTGGTTTGGATGTGTTGAGGCCAACATTTGGTTTGGATGTGTTGGTTACATCATGGAATTATACAGTGGTGTGATTTTGGATTGGATGTGGAATATGTATGCATTTGGTATGGATTGTATACATTGGTTATAGATTATTTATTATCATAGAATATGTATGCATTGGCATGGATGTGTATACATTGGATTTTGGATTGGTTTATATTTGGCATGAAAATAACTGTTTATAATGTTGTCATTTCTTTGGTATGGATATATACTGTTAATGAAACATCTATTTTAATGATATTTTATTAAACTATGGTTGGTTTTATACGTGCTAACCCTTATATTTCCATGATGTGGACTGCGATGATCTCACTATGTGGAGGAGCAGATAAGGTGTGATGCTTTGAGATAACAAGGAGTCTTTTTGGGTAGCTGCTTTGAGAAGTGGCTAGGCTTAGAGCTTGACCAGCACCTAGGGTGTCTTATTTTGATGTCTTCATGACGTTGTAATTATATTCTTTTTGGATTACTGTATAACCTTACTGAGGATATTGACTCTGCTATAAAAATGTTATATATTTTGGAAACAATTTATATGTTATTGTATATTTACACTCTAGCGTAGCTGTCCCTTGCTCTATTTTCTTTATTATATATTATTTTATTTTGGTTGGTTCTGGATGTGACGGCCTAGGGTGGGTCGTTACAGAGTCCCACAAGAAGAACAAGAAGAAGGAGTCCCTGAAGTTGGAGACCCTGAAGTTAGAGTTCCTGAAGAAGAAGTTGGTCCTTTTAGTGAGGGCGAAGATGATGAAAAACTCCAACAAGAGGATGAACAAGATCGTCTTCTACAACAATCTCAGCATGTAAGCACATTCAGTTTCCCATCACACATGCCTAATGTTGATTTGCAGACAGATTTCACCAACCCAGAGTATAGACATGCACTTTGTAACGACCCGCCATGGTCTCTACACTTAGTGGAATCGCACTACTGCTAGTTAAACTAAGAGAAATATTAAGCTGGATAACTCAAACATACATGTACAAATAAAAATGAAATAACCAAGTTTCTGATTATAAAATAGAACTCCATATATGTATAGTCATCCCAAAAAAAATATTCCCTAGTGTCGGTCAAACACAGAAAAAAAACTGTTACCCAAAATGGTAACTCTAACACGAGGATCAAAACTCCCCGTCTCGCAGCGGACACCTCAACTCCAAGCTAGCCCTGACCTGCTCCCATACCAAGTATGATCATCGCAGTTCCACCACATGGAAATAGAAGGGTAAGCTAGAATTTAAAATCAATCATACAAGTACAGAATAAAATCTATATTACACATCATCCAACTATCAATCATATTCATAGTGTAACACCCCAATTTTCAAAAAGGTTATTATTATTATTATTATGATTATTATTATTATTATTAGATGGTATTTGGTCATAATTATTTTAATAATTATAGAGGAATATTATTTTGTACGTTTTAAATAATTATTATTTTGGACAATTATTTTGTACGTATTAAATAAGTATTTTTATTAGCATTTTTAAATAAATATTTATATGTTTTAAGAGAAGGTTGATTTTATATGATATTTTGTTATTGAAATTATATTATTATATTTAGGGTCATAAATATATTATTATTATAGAGAAAAAAAAATATTTTATAATATACATGTATTTATTTTATTTAATTATTTTGAGGAAAATTAGAAGTGGGTTAGAAGAGAAGGAAAATGGGTTGGGTTGACCCAGTCCAATGGATTAATTTTAAGAAAGGAGTCAGGTGGTGCTAACCCTATCTGCCTCATTTGCGTTCTGAAGGGTTAGGGAAAAAAAGAGGAGAAACAACGAGCTCTAAGGAAGAGTACTCAGGAACGATCTTAGATCACACCAAGACCATTCATCTTCTGCTCATCCAGGTACGGGGGAGATGGGTTTCTTCATATGTGAATATAGGGGTGTTCGGGTAGTGAGGGCAACCCCTAAGTCCCTCTAGGAACTCTATTTAAAATTCTGAACGATTATCTGTGCAATCGATGTTCTAAATTCTTAATTCATTTGGAAGAACTTATCTCTTGAATTGTCTTTGAATTCCATTGGGGCTTTCTTGTTAATTCTTTATCCTTAAATTTGATGACTTGAATTTTATGTGTTAAGAAGAGTTTAGATTTTTTTTGTAAAACCAATCGAAACCAATTTTTGAGGCTTGAGATGAGTATGGATTGATTTGGAACGTATGAAGAATATAAATGGAGTTAAAGTGAACCAACGGGGTGTAGAAGTAGTGAAAATTGGTAAAAATCTTGTTGAGACTCGTAAAACGCAGGTTTAATTTCACAGAGGGGAGTCTGGGCAGAGATTTGGGCGCTCAACGCCAGTTTTGGGCGTCGGGCGTCGAGACCCCGACATACGTTTGTAATTTTGCGATACCTTTCTGTGTAGTTATCCAAATCGAGTGTCGTTTGTTTTGTTAGAAACAAGACATCTGGGGCTACCATTTAGACACAAGAATCCTGTAAAAATATTAATATTTGATCAAGTTATGTGAGTTTCAATTTGAGCCTTCCAATCTGTGTGCGAACCACAACATCAATTTTTGTGAGCCCTGAATGGTAACCTAAACGACTTTATTAGGATTTGTGTTCTCCATGAAAGTTGTAGATATTGATGTTAGGATTCTAATGGAGTTGGGATCACTTAGAAAGGATATGTATATCTCGAGTTATGGTTAAATTATTAACTGAATGTCATAGATATTGTGATTTGTGTGAAGAATTATGTGAAATTTGTGGTCTATGATGTTGATAACTTAATGATAGGTACCTAGCATGTGAGGATGATATTGCATGGATTGTTATTGACATGTGATGATGTTATATAATGGAGATGCATTAATTATGAGTTACATGGGATGCATGAGTTGCATGAGACTTATGAGTTGCATGTGGTGCTTGAGAAGCCAGACGTGGCTATATTGCATTGGACCCTGGGCCCAGAGAGGGGTTGAGACAGGGGGGACCATGACGGGAGGCATTCCATGCGTGGGCCGTTGGGTGTTTAACTGCGCAGCTCACTGGCCACAGAGGGTTTAACGGTGGGTGGATTGCCTTTGCACGGGCCGTTGGGTGTTTAACCATGCAACATACCGGCCCTGGGAGGGTGTGAGAACGGTATGCCCGCATTGGCAACAACTAAGGGAATTGATGAGGTACGCCCATTGTGCAGAGTGCCAAGTTGAGACTCTTAGGAGAGGAGATGTGTATGAGCGTATAGTGAGCATGTGTATGAAAGCTTGTATGATTGAAAAAAAATGATGTTTGGTAATTATATGAGATGTATTTGTTGTTTATAGTTAATGATGATATTTTGGTGCACGGTGTGGGGTGGGAATTGGGTAGCTCTATGTTCATATATGATGTTATCTATCTCTCACCGTCCTGTTTTTATGTGGTTTTCTTTTAGGTGAAGATGAAGGCACTCATAGTGTTGAGTTCTAAAGGGAAAGGGTTCTGCTCTGATAGGATGTGACATTGGGGCATGAATTTAGGATGCTTTAGTTATGAATTGTTATTTGTCGTTTGAGGAGACTTATTTTTAGGAGTTTTATATTCACCTTATATTTGTAAATTCTGGATCCTTTTCATTTTTCTTTAGAGACCTTGATAATTTTCTTTTAAGAGTAAAACTTTATTATTATTATTATTATTATTTCTATTTATTTCAAGACTTGTGAACCTATGAGTTTTTATTAAAATATGTGGACCCTTCTTGATGTTATATTTATTGAATTATTCTTATTGTTGTTACTTATCTATTATGGGGTAGAAGGGTGTCACATTTAGTGGTATCAGAGCAGGTCGATCCAATCGGCCGTGAGTTATGAGTCTACTATGCTTGTTTGGTAGATGAATGATGGAATATGTTTTGCTTTATGATGAGGATAATGATGATGATGATGATGTTTCCCTTGTGTTGTTAGTGTTGTGCTTACACTTAAATTGTTTTCTCAGAATTTGGCTGAAAGACATGATATAGCTTAGTTGAGGCTATTCATGATTGCTTATTTGTTTTGATACTTCTTGCTTACGTAAGAAGTAGTGGTTGAGTGGTATCGCTCGTATTGCAAGCATATGTGCCAGTAGTAGTGGACGAAGCCTTGCTAATCAACTAGAAATTATTGGGACCTTAGATTTGGGTGAGACATTGATTTGTCGAGAGTTTACGGTTAATGGAGTTTCTAGAATCTATAGTTGTAGCGATTGAATCCAAGGAGGTTGTATATGAGAATTGGAGTTTTGGTATCCTTGATGAGAGATTGAAATGTTGGTAATTCCCTTGAGTGTTGGTGTTGGCATGTTTACCATTTATGGTTTAGGTAGCATGTGAGTTTTATTTTCTAAGTCTGTTGTGCTAAATATGTGAGTTGTTTGGTTTAGGATTGTAGTGGGAAGCTTGAATATGAAGTTGAGGTGTGAGTTTGGAAGGGTTGATGTATTTTTGTGGCCTTAGATATATTGATATACTATTGCTGTTTGGTGTAGAGGATATTTTCGCTGCAGTTTTGTTGTGCCATTATGACTACCATATTGACAGATTTAGATTTTATGATCATCATAAAAGTTGTAGCCTTAGACGTTATCTTTCCAATGGAATTGGAATCAGGTAAAACGGAGGTCTAGAACTCCAGTTATAGCTACTTTGGTGATCAAAGGTCTAGCTGTAAGCGCCGAATATATCTGCTGCGGTTTTTGAAATTTTTAGCTAAGAAGAGGATCTTTTAGAATTTTATGTCTTCATAAGAGTTTTAACTTATTCTCTTAGCTTTCTTTTGAGATAGGTTTGAGATCATTTGGATGAGTATAACTCTCTAGGTATCATTTTCTTTGATCATTGTTGAAGGGATATGTATGGTGTCATGATATTTTTGAATCGTTAGACAATGCAAGGATAAAAATTGATTTTTGTCATGATTCTAAGATGTTAGGTGGATTGAGAGGTTGTTTAAGATTGTATGATGTTATGTGGTAAAGTTGATTCATGCTTTATGGTGTAAACGATGATTGATTCGTATATGCTTAGGGATAGTATATATGAAGATTTTAAAGTAGGTATTCTAATATGATTTGATATGCATGTATGTATATATGAGGATAGATGACTTTATGGAACAATTAGTGGATGTTTGTGTATTAATGAGATTGATCTTAGGATGCGATATCACCATATTAAGAGTTAAGTGTGAAGATATATCCAAGATAAATTTAGGATAGATTATCTAAGTATGATTTTTGACTGTATGAGATGAGTGTTCTAGGCCATGTAATTTTCTTGCGGAGGTATAACGTAGATCTATCTAAGATAGAAGTTGTGCTTAAGTGAGAGATACATGAGTCTATTAGCGAGGTTATGAGTTTCTTGGATTAGCTCATTGTTGTTGGATATTTATTGAGTAACTTTCTAAGATAGCATTACCTTTGAACATATTGAGTAAGAAGAGTGTTATTTTTGTGTGAGATAGTAAGTGTGATAGTAGTTTCCAAATTCTTAAGGAAAGATTGACTAGTGCGCTAGTGTGAGCATTGGCCGATCTTAGTAAGCCTTTTGTGATATATAGTTATGCTTCTAAAGATATGTTTGGGAGGAGTATTGTGACAAGAAGGAAAGGTAGTAGGTTATGATTTTAGGCAATTGAAAATTCATGAGAGGAATTTTCTTATCTATGACCTTGAGTTAGTAGCTTTAATATTTATACTAAGATTTGGAGACATTATGTTTATGATTCTAAGCTTGAAGTATTTTTTGATCGTTAGAGCCTTAATTATCTGTTGACTGAGTAGTTAATTATGTGACTAAAGAGATAGTTTAATTTCTAGAGGACTAATATTTCAAACTTAGTTGTTAATTGAGTAAAGCTATTGTGGTGACCGATGTTTTGTGTAGGAAACCTTTATATTTATCTTCCCTTATGATTAGAGAGATGAATCCTTTTGGCTCAAATTAGAGATTTAAGTTTGGCTTATAAGGTTACTCTTAGTAGTGTGAGACTAAGTATGACTTGAGTAACGAATGGATTGTTGAAGGAAATTGGAGAAGCACAATTTTGGTGACAAGATATGACGCTATAGGATAAGGTGATGGATAAGAGTTTGACTTGGGTGTAGATGGAGTGGTGAAATTAGAGATTTGATATGTATACCTAGTGAACTTACGCTTAGGTGCTTAATCTTTAGAGATGATCATAGAAGTAAAACCAATGTTGTAGCAGATGCCTTGATTATGATAACCTCTGGTATATCATTTATGATGATTTAAGGGTTGGATTTGATTGAAGAATTTAGAGACTTATGCTTTGTGTGTGAGATTATCCTTAGGAGCATTGAATTGATTATGTTGAAAGTGACTAGTGAATTAATGGATGAGATTAGAGAAGCCTAGGAGTTAGAGCCTTTCTTAGAGAACCAAGTGGAAAAGATTGGTAGGAGTGTAGATAATTTTTTTGAGTAGAATCGATGTTATTTTGAGGTGCAAGAACAAATTTGGGTGCTTAGTAACCTTCAATTAAGAAAGATGATTTTAGAGGAAGGACATTCATTTAGGAGCTACTGAGATGTATCGGGACCTTAGGAGGATGTATCAGAGTGGTGCAGCGGAAGCATGGTGGCCTAAGGTGAAGAGAGGAGTAGAGAAATTGTATGCTCGTGTTTAGTATGCAAGAAGTCTTTTGGAATTTTGTAGCACTTAGACGTCCCATTTTGGAACTGTAATGGTGAGTGGATAGACCTTAATTGTAGGTTTGTCTGAGATACTTAAGAGATCGATTCTATTTGTGTTTTAGTGGATAGACTCGCCAAGTTTACTTGTTTTACCTTTAGATATCCTTTGGTGAAATTGATAGAGTTGTACATCAATAAGATAGTGAGGTTGCATAAGGATTAGAAAGTAAGAAGAGAGAAGTCTACCATTACAAAAATTTAGGGGACGAAATTTCTTAAAGGAGGGGAGTATTGTAACACCCCAATTTTCAAAAAGGTTATTATTATTATTATTATTATTATTAGATGGTATTTGGTCATAATTATTTTAATAATTATAGAGAAATATTATTTTGTACGTTTTAAATAATTATTATTTTGGACAATTATTTTGTACGTATTAAATAAGTATTTTTATTAGCATTTTTAAATAAATATTTATATGTTTTAAGAAAAGGTTGATTTTATATGATATTTTGTTATTGAAATTATATTATTATGTTTAGGGTCAGAAATATATTATTATTATAGAGAAAAAATATTTTATAATATACATGTATTTATTTTATTTAATTATTTTGAGGAAAATTAGAAATGGGTTAGAAGAGAAGGAAAATGGGTTGGGTTGACCCAGTCCAATGGATTAATTTTAAGAAAGGAGTCAGGTGGTGTTAACCCTATCTGCCTCATTTGCGTTCTGAAGGGTTAGGGAAAAAAAGAGGAGAAACAAAGAGCTCTAAGGAAGAGTACTCAGGAACGATCTTAGATCACACCAAGACCATTCATCTTCTGCTCATCCAGGTACGGGGGAGATGGGTTTCTTCATATGTGAATATAGGGGTGTTCGGGTAGTGAGGGCAACCCCTAAGTCCCTCTAGGAACTCTATTTAAAATTCTGAACGATTATCTGTGCAATCGATGTTCTAAATTCTTAATTCATTTGGAAGAACTTATCTCTTGAATTGTCTTTGAATTCCATTGGGGCTTTCTTGTTAATTCTTTATCCTTAAATTTGATGACTTGAATTTTATGTGTTAAGAAGAGTTTAGATTTTTTTTGTAAAACCAATCGAAACCAATTTTTGAGGCTTGAGATGTGTATGGATTGATTTGGAACGTATGAAGAATATAAATGGAGTTAAAGTGAACCAACGGGGTGTAGAAGTAGTGAAAATTGGTAAAAACCTTGTTGAAACTCGTAAAACGCAGGTTTAATTTCACAGAGGGGAGTCTGGGCAGAGATTTGGGCGCTCAACGCCAGTTTTGGGCGTCGGGCGTCGGGACCCCGACATACGTTTGTAATTTTGCGATACCTTTCTGTGTAGTTATCCAAATCGGGTGCCGTTTGTTTTTTTAGAAACTAGACATCTGGGGCTACCGTTTAGACACAAGAATCGTGTAAAACGATTAATATTTGATCAAGTTATGTGAGTTTCCATTTGAGCCTTCCAATCTGTGTGCGAACCACAACATCAATTTTTGTAAGCCCTGAATGGTAACCTAAACGACTTTATTAGGATTTGTGTTCTTCATGAAAGTTGTAGATATTGATGTTAGGATTCTAATGGAGTTGGGATAACTTAGAAAGGATATGTATATCTCGAGTTATGGTTAAATTATTAACTGAATGTCATAGATATTGTGATGTGTGTGAAGAATTATGTGAAATTTGTGGTCTATGATGTTGATAACTTAATGATAGGTACCTAGCATGTGAGGATGATATTGCATGGATTGTTATTGACATGTGATGATGTTATATAATGGAGATGCATTAATTATGAGTTACGTGGGATGCATGAGTTGCATGAGACTTATGAGTTGCATGTGGTGCTTGAGAAGCCAGACGTGGCTATATTGCATTGGACCCTGGGCCCAGAGAGGGGTTGAAACAGGGGGGACCATGACGGGAGGCATTCCATGCGTGGGCCGTTGGGTGTTTAACTGCGCAGCTCACTGGCCACAGAGGGTTTAACGGTGGGTGGATTGCCTTTGCACGGGCCGCTGGGTGTTTAACCGTGCAACATACCGGCCCTGGGAGGGTGTCAGAACGGTATGTCCGCATTGGCAACAACTAAGGGAATTGACGAGGTACGCCCATTGTGCGGAGTGCCAAGTTGAGACTCTTAGGAGAGGAGATGTGTATGAGCGTATAGTGAGCATGTGTATGAAAGCTTGTATGATTGAAAAAAAATGATGTTTGGTAATTATATGAGATGTATTTGTTGTTTATAGTTAATGATGATATTTTGGTGCACGGTGTGGGGTGGGAATTGGGTAGCTCTATGTTCATATATGATGTTATCTATCTCTCACCGTCCTGTTTTTATGTGGTTTTCTTTTAGGTGAAGATGAAGGCACTCATAGTGTTGAGTTCTAAAGGGAAAGGGTTCTGCTCTGATAGGATGTGACATTGGGGCATGAATTTAGGATGCTTTAGTTATGAATTGTTATTTGTCGTTTGAGGAGACTTATTTTTAGGAGTTTTATATTCACCTTATATTTGTAAATTCTGGATCCCTTTCATTTTTCTTTAGAGACCTTGATAATTTTCTTTTAAGAGTAAAACTTTATTATTATTATTATTATTATTTCTATTTATTTCAAGACTTGTGAACCTATGAGTTTTTATTAAAATATGTGGACCCTTCTTGATGTTATATTTATTGAATTATTCTTATTGTTGTTACTTATCTATTATGGGGTAGAAGGGTGTCACACATAGAGTCACACCATACACTCTATCCAATACTACTCATGCATAAAATACAATCCACCAATCATGAAGTCAAACACCACACTTCATCATATTAATAATCATGCAATAAATGCATCTCATGATTGATATCAATGCATATCAATCATCTAATGCGTCGTTACGCATACAACTAGGAGATCTCCATAACAATAGAGTTGTATAAGTGACATTCCATCCTACCGAAACCACCCCAACTGTTTTCATGCCCAATGCACCCGCTCGGTCACAGCTAAACAGGATATAATCCTCACTCGGGTTTAATCGGATGATGTCATCTACACAATTGGAAGTCCAGATCCACCGTCAGGTATAACACAGCTGGGTACGGGCTTACCACGACCTTGGCATGCATAACCAAGTCAATTATGGAGTTCGCCCACCGACTATCCGCAAGGATACACACAACCTTCCCGAGTACTTGGTTAAAGGAAAAACCCTCGACCTCATACCCCGCTCCAACACTAGCTAAGGACTTAGAGGAGACTCACCCAACCCAGTGGCCTATCTGAGCACCACTCTCCCAAATCCAGTGGCCTCCCAAAGCACCACTCTCATATATCAGTGGTCTATCCAAGCACCACTCTCAAGAGACTCTATGTGAGCTCTTCCAGTTCGAAAATATTTTTCCTCTCCTCAAGTCCTAGGCTAGACTCATGCCATAAGGCATCACATACAATTATGCATCATACATCATACATGGTCTACCCACCATCATGATCAATAAACATACTCATGCCATAAAGCATTACATGCAATAGTGCATCACACATCATACATGGTCTACCACCATTATGATCAATAAACATACTCATATGAACATATGCACATGTCATATCGTATTCAAACATTCATATATATCATCACTATGCATACATATGAATCACACCTCACCATACATCATATATCATACATACATGATCCAAATCTTCAACTTTAAACATGCATAAGCATAAATTTAAATCACTTACTTATAAACATATTCACGCACAGCGCAGTCAAGAGCTCTAAGCTCTTCCTCACCCGGTGCGCTCAACCTGTGCCGGCCTAATCCCATTCAGAGAGTTCAAAACTCACATCCAAACTAACAAATCCAACCATATGCAAACACAAAACACAATGCATAGGCTCCATACAACATAGAACAAACTCAAAATCAACATGCACCTCAAATTCACCAAAAACCCCATTTTTCCCAAGACCCAAAAAAATGAGCGAATTCTCCAATCCAGCCATGGATCCTCAACTTTCATGCATCAATTGAGTTTCTAAACTCACATGCTGTTGAGTGCATTTTTAGGCTTGTTTTGCACTCAACTTTTGGCACTCTTTTTGGGTAATTAGAGATAATATGTATGTTATTTCACTCTTTTTATTTAAATAATTAAGTTATATTATAAGAATAGAGGAGTAGTAGCAATTTTAAGGAATTTCCTCATATTTTTGCAGAATTTTTGGCTAGGCAGAAATCCACAGCTATAGTTGTGGATCTGGAGCTCGAGCTGTGAAAATTTGGGGAGAAATTGTGAAGTTCCAGAGACTTGAAGCTATAGCTGTAGATCTGGAGCTCGAGCTGTGAATCTGGAGCTCGAGCTGTGAATCTGAGGCTCGAGCTGTGGAAATCTGGAAAGCTGAAGCTCGAGCTGTGAATCTGGAGCTCGAGCTGTGGAAGTCTGAAAAGGGTCCAGAAAGTTGGAGCTATAGCTGTGAATCTACAGCTGTAGCTGTGGAGATAAAAATCACTTTTCTGCCCCTATTTTAAAGCTAATATAAACAAAGGAAAAGAGAGAAACAGTGGGGGCACAAAATTAAGGAAAGAAACAAGAAGCACATGAGCACTCAATTAAAAAGAAAGACAAGGAGCCTTAAAATAAGGAGAAACAAACAAGGAAAAAGGGAAAATCATTAGTGGAAAAACCACTAATTGAACCACTAATGCAAAAACAGCTGTATATACATTGATTGGAGACTACAGCTGGAAAAAAAAACTGATTGGGGGGGCTGCAGCTGGGGAGTCACGTAGGAGGAGTCCGGAACCTCTGTTTTTCATCTGCAACTTTGTACTCTCTTATGGAAGTGGCTGCAGAATTTGTAATGGCCATGAGTGGCTAATTTCATTGAGGATTGGTTGGATGTAACTACTAACTCTTCTCCTTCTTAAATATATGCATTTTAATCTCATTATTTGTGTATGATTCTTTACTTAATGCTTATATCGGCTTGATCACCCGTTGTATGAATTTTTGGTTTTTGAATCCAGTTGGAAAACGTTTTTGAAAACCCGAACTGAATCTTGCACCTAATCAATTCTTGTTCTAGGGATAGACTTGATTTGGTTAGTCACATTGTTCAAGTTCTTGTTCTTAATGCGAAGTGTTGAACTCAAAACATAGAGGAATCATGTTTTGAGCTTAATGACTTTAGGATTCAACCTTGAGGAATCTTGTTGGATTACTTAATGAACGTGGAAATAATGGAATTAGAATAGCATTTATTTTAAGAAGATATATGAGTTAGCAAGTGCTTCTGAACCAATCCTTGTTTCTTAATCATTGTCCTTATTACATTTGTTTTATTGTGTTGTTTTAATCTATTTTCACTCATCTGAAATTTGAACATCATTTTCTTATAAATCATTAGAGTAAGAATTACTAATCACTCAAATCCCTGAGGACGATCTTTAAATACTACTTCGAAACTTGGTTCACTTGCCAAGTGATAGGTTTGCAATAACCCCATCAAGTTTCTGGCGCCGTTGCCGGGGATTTGGTGCTAATTAGTAATTTTTAATCTTGTGATTTTTCAATTGTGTAGATAATCCATTTTGTGAATAGCTACAATATAGAGATATTTGTCTTGTTGTGTTTTGTGGATTCACCTTCCTGTGCAGATTTCTTAAAATTGTATGAGAGGAAAAACTCCAGCTGAAGAATTGCATTTTGACCCTGAAATTGAAAGAACAGCAAGGAGGAATAATAGCAGAACAAGAAGGCTGAGACAGTTAGAGAGAATCCTAGAACAACAACAGGATTTTCCAAGTTCTTCTACTTCATCAAATCAACCAATGGCTGAAGACGGAACAGGAAATAATAATGGTGGAAATGGACCAACTAGGCCTCCCAGAAGGACCCTAGGTGATTATGCACAACAACAGGGTCCTAGACATTTCTCTAGCATTGCAGCTCCAAACACTTCTAGAGCCATGGAGATGAAACCTGCCTTCCTTACCTTGGTTAGCTCACAACAATTTGCTGGCCTTGATCATGAAGACCCATACTCACACCTATCAAATTTCTATGAGTTATGTGGAACTATGGGAATTCCTAAGGCTGATGAGGAAGCTGTATATTTGAGGTTGTTTCCATTTTCTTTGACAGGAAAAGCTAAAGTTTGGTTACAATCTCACCCAAATCAAAGTTTGACAAGCTGGGGTGATGTGGAAAATAAGTTTGTGAACCGATTCTATCCTTCATCCAAGTATATTAAGGCCAAGTCAGAAATTACTACTTTCAGGCAAGGTGTAGATGAACCATTTTGTGAAGCCTGGGAGAGATTTAAGTCATTGCTCAGGAAATGTCCTAACCACGGGTTTGAAGATATAGCTCAACTGAATTTCTTTGTGAATGGAATCAAGCCTGAGGTGAAGATGTTGTTAGATGCAGCAGCTGGTGGCACCATGATGACTGTGAGTCCAGAGGAAGCCACTCAAATCATAGAATCTCTGGCATCTTCTGATCACCAAGCAGAGCATGGGAGACATCAATCTCATAAAAGAGGAGTTCTCGATCTTAACACTAATGATGCAATTCTTGCTCAGAACAAACTGCTGTCTCAACAGATCGAAGCATTGACTAAGCAAATGGCCAAGATTCCGCAACAGCTTCATGCTATTGCTTCTTCTTCAACCCAACAAAAACCTTCTTTAAAATGTGATTTTTGTGGAGGAGATCATCCTAATGGTCACTGTTCAGAAATTCCAAATGAAGAAGAGGTCAACTATGTGGGGAACCAACAACAAGGAGGTAATTTTAATTCCCGTAATTATAACACTAACAATTATATGCAGGGAAATCAAGGTTGGAGAAGCAACAATAACAACCAAGGATATGGATGGAGGAATGAAGCTGGATCATCCAATAGGCCACCACTACAACAACAACAGCAACACCAGCCTGCTTATCCTTCTATGCATGAAAGAACCAGCAAGTTGGAGGATACTCTGAACCAGTTCATGCAGGTATCTATGAACAACCAGAAGAATACAGAGGCATCCATCAAGAACTTGGAGGTGCAGGTGGGTCAGCTAGCTAAACAATTAGCTGACATGTCTAAAGGCCCATTTTCAGCCAACACCAAGACCAACCCCAAGGAGTATTGCCAAGCCATAACAACAAGAAGTGGAAAGGTGGTAGGTGGTGATGTTGGGGTAAGTGAGAAAAATGAAAAGAAAGAAAATGTTGAATTGAGGGGGGTTGAGGAAGAGATTGAGAAGAATGAGGGAGAAAGCAATAAAAATGAGGGTGTAGATAGTGAGAAAATAAAAGAGAAGAATGAAGTTGAGAAGGAGAAAAATAAAAAGAAGGGCAAGGAAGTCATTTCCACTGTTCCTATTAAAGACTTACCTTACCCTCATGCCCCATCTAAGAAAGAGAAGGAAAGACAATTTGCAAGGTTTCTGGACATCATCAAGAAGCTCCAGATAAATATTCCCTTCACTGAAGCCATGGAATAAATGCCTACTTATGCTCGGTTCATGAAGGATCTCTTGACTAAGAAGAGAAGAATTCTTGAAGAAAAAACTGTGGAGCTTGAGGCTGGGTGTAGTGCCATCATACAAAAATCTTTGCCTCAAAAATCCAGAGATCCGGGTAGTTTCACTCTCCCTGTATCAATTGGTAATCTTTCAGTGGGTAAGGCACTATTAGATCTTGGAGCCAGTATCAATTTAATGCCATTATCTATGCTGAAGAAGATTGGAGATGTAGAGGTACGACCCACAAGGATGACCTTGCAATTGGCAGATAGATCCATCAAGCTTCCATATGGTATAGTGGAAGATATGATCGTGAAGGTTGATAAGTTCATGTTTCCAGTTGATTTTGTAGTGATGGACATGGAAGAAGATGTGGAGATTCCATTGATATTGGGCAGACCCTTCATGAAGACAGCTAGAGTTATCATAGACATGGATGATGGAAAGCTGAAGGTGAGAGTCCAAGATGAGGAAGTGAGTTTCAATGTATTTGAAACAACGAAGTTTCCAAAAGGCAACAAAGATTGCTTTAGAATTGATGTATTAGATGATGTGTACTTGGAAACTCAAAATGATTTCAAGAGCTCATTGCCACTAGAGAAGGCTTTGCCTATCTCTAATGAAGAATTGGAAAAGGTCATTGGTAAAGCTTGTCATCTTCCAGTGGGATTGGAACATAAAGCATTTTGGGCTTTGAAGGCCTTAAATTATGATTTGAAGGCAGCATGGGAGAAAAGAAAGCTTCAATTGCATGAATGGGAAGAAAGGAGATTGAAAGCTTATGAGTCTTTTAAGTCCTACAAGCACAAAGCCAAGATATATCATGACAAGAAGATTCTGAATAGGAACTTCCAACCTGGCCAGCAGGTATTATTGTTCAATTCCAGGTTGAAACTCTTCCCTGAGAAGATCAAATCTAAGTGGTCAGGTCTTTTCTCAATTAAATCTGTCAAATCCTATGGAGCCATTGAACTTGAAGATCCTGCCTCTGGAAGGAATTGGCTAGTTAATGGTAAGAGGCTCAAGCATTATTTGGGTGGTGAGGTGGAGAGATCCACTACCAGCACATATTTGAAGGAGCCATGAACAAACAGGATTGTCAAGCTAAAGACATTAAATTAGCATGTTTTTGTTTTAATTTCATTAAGTTACTTAATTTTAGGATAATTGTGCTTGATGATTTACATGTTGTGGAATATGTTTAACATTTCTGGTTTAGTAAGTTTTGTTTGTGTTGTCAGTTAAGATTTTGGATGTCATTTTGTTTATGTGTGTGTGTTTAATATGTTGTGTGTTTATATGTTTTACATATCTTTGTTTATGTGGGGTTTGTAAGTAGTTTAATGATTTGAAGTGTGGAGTGAAAGATCTTTGTGCATAGAGAGGTTTGGTTCAATGTTGGTTGTGGTGTTATAATGGGTTTTGGATAAGTACATGTTGAACTTAATATCTAGTATGGAATTTTGTGATGCTTTGAGATTGGGCTGACTGGCAATCCTTGGTTTTTGGGGCATAACTCTGTCTGTGGTTATCCAAATGATACAAAATTTATGTAAATAGAAAGATAAGATAAAATACTATAACTTTTATGAAGAATCCAGTTTCAAATTCCTTCATCTACCATGTTAAATGTTCTAAAAACCGCAAAAGTTTTAACTCACGCTGGCAGCCTGACCCATGTTCACTAAAACAGTCATATCTGGAGTTATAGACCTCCTTTTTGGGTGATTCCAAAACGAATGCAAAGCTAACATCCACAGCTACAACTTTCATGAAGACCACATGACCAAATTCTGTCATATAGAAGCGCCAAATTCCACAGCTAGAGCGCCAGACTCACAGCCATAGCGCCAACTCGCTGTCTTGGCACAAATGACATACTTAAGTTCCACCGCTCCAGCGCTGGCTTCACAGCCATAGCGCTAAGTCTCTGGAGTTCCTTCTTGAACTCACGAACCCTCACAGCTGAAGCGCCCAAGGTCACAGCTAAGGCGTCAAGTTTCTGTTTGGTCCAGTTTTACATGCTAAATCTCACCGCTGTAGCGCCAAGAGTTGTAGCCATAGCGTCAACTCTCTGCCCATTTCTTTAGAACTTCAAATTCTCACCGCTCCAGCGCTGGATTCATGGCCTTAGCGCCAACTTTCTGGAGTTTACTTTGGTTGTTCAAAATCTCAGCGCTGTAGCGCCAGCTCCATGGCCATAGCGCCATCTCTCTGTAAGTGCCATAATACTCAGCGCTCCAGCGCCAGGCTTCACAGCCATAGCGCCAAGTCTCTGGAGCTCCCCTTTGATTTTGAAACTGCACAGCTCAAGCGCCACAATCTGCAGCTAAAGCGCTAAGTCTCTGCCAAGCTCTTTATGTGATTTAAATTCCCAGCGCTGGAGCGCCAGTTTCCACGGCCTTAGCGCCAACTTTCTGGTTGAATGTTGACTTTCCAGCGCTCAAGCGCCCAATTCCAGCGCTATAGCGCCACCTCTCTGGATTCCTTGAGCTTAAAAACTTCACAGCTGGAGCGCCAAGCTCACAGCCATGGCGCTAACTCTCTGGTAGCATATGCAATCCCCAGCGCTCAAGCACCAAAACCACAGCCTTAGCGCCAATTTTCTGGCGCCAATTTAAGACCAGGGAACTCCACCATTTGGGTCAGTTTTAAAACTGAACCTCTCTATCCACTCCTTTGTTTCTCTTCCTCTCCCACTCACGAAACTCATTAACCTCCTCACGTTTCATCTCTTCTCTTCATAATCTCCATAAATCCTTTGTTCTTCATCATCCATTTTGCACATAAACACGAAAGGATACATTTTTATTAGCATTACAAGGTACAATCTTCATCTTTCTAACTTCCGTGTGTAATGCATGAAACCTTTGCTTGCTCACTTCAACTTTTTGGAACCTTAAGCATGATTTTGTTATCTTTTTGAGTTCTTTAAAGCATGATGATGGCATCAGTTGTGATGTAGTTCACTTGTGGAATGCAATGCTTGAATTTGGATGTTTGATTCTTCAATATTGCACATGCATGATCCTTCTCATTTTCTGCCTATTTTGTGTTTGAAGAATTTCCTGAATGAGAAAAGTTTGTGATTTGAGCACAATCCAAGTTTTGAAAGAGGTAATCAATGAAATGTTCCAGTTTGTGAAGAATTTTGAACCTTGCATGACAAGCATTTGGCTTTTCTTTCTCATGTCCACCACGTGTTTGGTTAAATGCTTGAGTGACTACGTGTTCTTATTTAAAGTGTAAAATCATTGTGCTTGATTGATCATTGGTTCCTAGTAGGAAATATTTGCTTGTTCATTGGTGGCTTTGAAATAACTTTAGTGTTTCACATGTTAGAATGTTTATTGATCATTCCTTATGCCCCATGAAGAATTGTGTTGTGTTTGATCAACTTGTAGACTAACTTGGTTGCAAGAATTGGTTGTAAAATTTTCAGATAGTTGTTCAAGAGGTGGCGGTTCAAGCGGAAGCTCTAACGCCACTCATAAAATCCCAGATGCACCAACCTCACCACCACCATCTGAAGTGGCCTGGGGACAGTCCTATATTTTCTGGAGGGGGTGGAGATCAAGGAGATCAAGGTGAACAACTTTATGGTGGGGAGCAAGAGCATGAGCAAGCAATGATGAAAAGGAAAGAATGGAGGGTCATTGTCACCCTCGTTTTAAGGAAGAGAAGTTCCACTTTAATTTTATGCCATTTTAAATTCCAGTCATTTTAAATTCTAGTTGTTTTAGGTTCTGTTTTGTTAATTGTTTGAACTATGTGGTAGTTTATATACTTTTTGTGAAAAAAAAAAATGTTTTGGGAAAAATTGAAAATCATTCTTGAAAGGTAGTAAATGAGATGACTTTTAGATCAACAAATAGTGAAAACACATCTTTTGATTCACCTTAAAATGGTTTGTTTTGAGACTTGTTTTGAGGTTGCACTCATCCAACTTTGTTTGATCATGAAATTGTGAGTTATTTGATTAGCATGGCATGAAAGATCAATAAATGAACATTTAGCCAAGCTGGTGAGTGAGAGAGACCAAACAGTGCATATATCATATATTTCCACTTTTGAGAGCCATCATCATAGCATATGTGTTTGCATTGGTTGAATCTTGAATGATTGTTCTTGTGAGAAAGTTTTGGACAGGATCAAGGCATTCCATTGTAAATAACTGAAATCTTTTTAAGCCTAGAACCAAACAGCCAGCCAGAATTGAATCTATTCTTCAAAACCTGTTTGAGCTTTAACCTTCAAATCACCTTAAACCTTTCCCAAATGCCAACTCATCACCCTCCAAAACTTTTGAGAGTGAAATGAAAATGAATTGGGAATTAAGTTGGGGTAGTTGGTTAGAGTTGTCAAGTTGAGAGAAAATGGAGAAAGTAAGTCAATGCAATTTGAAGGGAAGAGTCACCTCTCTTTCATGTTTTTTTGCTTATAGTCAAGTGTGCTTGTTAGTTTCATCTTACCATTATCCTGTATTCATTAAAAAAAAAAAAAAAATCAAAACAAATCAAGAGCCAAATACGCAAGCACCTGTACAAAAAGTCTTAAAAGAGAGAGAGACCTCTTGAAATCTAGGGAAGGAATCTTAAGGAAGGAGAGTGTGTAATGTGAGGAAGAATTTGGGACTGAGAGATTTGGTTGGAGTTGAAAATTTAGAGTAAGCAAGATGGAGTGTTTGGTTCATGTTCATTTTACTCTCTTGAGTTTAAACCTTGTTAATCTAAAAAACCACATTCCTTTGTTAACCAAGCCTTACTCAACCCTCTACCTTCAAAAAGTCCTTGTGATCCTTAATTTTATCTCAAAGAGCAGTAATGAAGAGATGATATCAATGCTTATGTTCATAGAAATGTTGATTGGAAGTAAGAGAAACACTTACCCTGGAGAGTCATTCTTATGAGAGTATGTTCAATTGTTGATTTGTAATGTTTGTGTTATGATTTATCTTGCAATTTTTTTTGGTTAAGCATGATTGATATAGTGGGCACCTCAGTGAGTCAAAAATGAATTGTGATAGTGAATTGATTGAATGTTTGCCTTATTGTTGATCCAGAAAGAAATCTCATGATGGGCAGTATTTTTTTATTTTGAGTGGTATCTTGTTGGGGGACCAACAAGAGATTAAGTTGGGGTAGTTGTTGAGTGCATTTTTAGGCTTCTTTTGCACTCAACTTTTGGCACTCTTTTTGGGTAATTAGAGATAATATGTATGTTATTTCACTCTTTTTATTTAAATAATTAAGTTATATTATAAGAATAGAGGAGTAGTAGCAATTTTAAGGAATTTCCTCATATTTTTGCAGAATTTTTGGCTAGGCAGAAATCCACAGCTATAGCTGTGGATCTGGAGCTCGAGCTGTGAAAATTTGGGGAGAAATTGTGAAGTTCCAGAGACTTGAAGCTATAGCTGTAGATCTGGAGCTCGAGCTGTGAATCTGGAGCTCGAGCTGTGAATCTGAGGCTCGAGCTGTGGAAATCTGGAAAGCTGAAGCTCGAGCTGTGAATCTGGAGCTCGAGCTGTGGAAGTCTGAAAAGGGTCCAGAAAGTTGGAGCTATAGCTGTGAATCTACAGCTGTAGCTGTGGAGATAAAAATCACTTTTCTGCCCCTATTTTAAAGCTAATATAAACAAAGGAAAAGAGAGAAACAGTGGGGGCACAAAATTAAGGAAAGAAACAAGAAGCACATGAGCACTCAATTAAAAAGAAAGACAAGGAGCCTTAAAATAAGGAGAAACAAACAAGGAAAAAGGGAAAATCATTAGTGGAAAAACCACTAATTGAACCACTAATGCAAAAACAGCTGTATATACATTGATTGGAGACTACAGTTGGAAAAAAAAACTGATTGGGGGGGCTGCAGCTGGGGAGTCACGTAGGAGGAGTCCGGAACCTCTGTTTTTCATCTGCAACTTTGTACTCTCTTATGGAAGTGGCTGCAGAATTTGTAATGGCCATGAGTGGCTAATTTCATTGAGGATTGGTTGGATGTAACTACTAACTCTTCTCCTTCTAAAATATATGCATTTTAATCTCATTATTTGTGTATGATTCTTTACTTAATGCTTATATCGGCTTGATCACCCGTTGTATGAATTTTTGGTTTTTGAATCCAGTTGGAAAACGTTTTTGAAAACCCGAACTGAATCTTGCACCTAATCAATTCTTGTTCTAGGGATAGACTTGATTTGGTTAGTCACATTGTTCAAGTTCTTGTTCTTAATGCGAAGTGTTGAACTCAAAACATAGAGGAATCATGTTTTGAGCTTAATGACTTTAGGATTCAACCTTGAGGAATCTTGTTGGATTACTTAATGAACGTGGAAATAATGGAATTAGAATAGCATTTATTTTAAGAAGATATATGAGTTAGCAAGTGCTTCTGAACCAATCCTTGTTTCTTAATCATTGTCCTTATTACATTTGTTTTATTGTGTTGTTTTAATCTATTTTCACTCATCTGAAATTTGAACATCATTTTCTTATAAATCATTAGAGTAAGAATTACTAATCACTCAAATCCCTGAGGACGATCTTTAAATACTACTTCGAAACTTGGTTCACTTGCCAAGTGATAGGTTTGCAAAAACCCCATCACATGCAACTTAAATAACAAACATCCTAGCTTTCCTTACTTGAAGATTGGCTCAAAATAGCCAATAACTGAGAAAAAGTAGACTTCCCTTCCGAAGCTCAACCCGGAACTTCAATCCTCCCAAAGCAAGCTTCCTAATATGAATTTCCAGAAAAGGCAGAAGGCATTAGTGATCTAGAGGAGAAAAGAAATCATACAGAGAAATTTGGGAGAGAAAGGAGCTCACAGACCCAGAGTCCTTCTCTCTAAAACTTCTCTCTAAAAACTCATTCTCCTTAACTGCCCCCAACCCCTATTTATAGAAGTTCCAGAGTGGCCAGAACGGCCTCTTCCGAATCCAGAACGGCCCATTCTGCACCCCTTCATTATGGGCAAAAATCACATGCAGAATAGTCCGTTCTGAAATCCATATGGGCCGTTCTGGGACTCATCCAGAACGGCTCGTTCTCCATCCAGAACGGCCCGTACTCCCTCTGAAACGGCCCGTTCTCCAACCAGAACGGCCCATTTTGGGGTTTGGAACGACCCGTTCTCCCTCCAGAATGACCCGTTCTCAACCACATTTTTCAGGTCAAATTAGTAGTTTGGAACGACCTGTTCCAGATTGGGAACGGCCCGTTCTGGGCTACTAAATCACCCATATTTTTTTTATATTTAAAACCTACTACGTTACAATACATAGGAATTTTCGTCCCCGAATATAGGCTTACCTGAAAAGAGGAATGGATACTATTCCTTGAACTGACTCTCCACCTCCTAGGTAACCTCACCAGTAACTGCATCCCAAACAATCCTCACCAAGCTGATGGACTTGCCACAAAGCTTCTTCAACTTGTGATCAACCACTGCTGCCGGTCTCTTCTCATAGGTCAATTTTTCTCTAACTTGCACCTCATCCATCTCTACCACATAACTCGGGTCTCTGATGTAGTTCCTCAACTGTGAAACGTGAAACACATTCTCTCCCTCTTCAAATTCTAGAGGTCTCCTCCTCTTATCACATAGGACTTTTATCGACTCTGGGTAGCCCTCAACCTTTCTTGAATCTATCTCACCATCTTAAAAGTCTAAAGAACTAACTCTAGACCAACCACTACTGACTCACCCTCCTGATAGCAACAAAATGGAGTCTTACACCTCTTGCCATACAAAGCCTCAAAAGGCGCCATGCCAATACTCGAGTGATAACTGTTATTGTAAGTGAACTCTACCAATGGTAACACCTCCTCCCAGCTACCTAGATGATCCAACACACAAGCTCTCAAGAGATCCTCCAGTGACTGAATTGTCCTCTCCATCTGACCATCTGTCTATGGATGATAAGCAGAGCTCAACCTCAACCTCATCCCCAAAGCCTGATGCAAAGTCTGCCAACCTGGAAGTAAACCTTGGATCTTTGTCAGAGATAATACTGGAAGGCACTCTATGCAACCGTACTATCTCTCTAATATACAATTGTTCAAGCCTCTCCAAGAATCACCTCTTGACAGGAAGAAAGTGCGCACACTTTGTCAACCTATCAACAATCACCCAGATAGAGTCACTGTTACTAGCTGTCCTAGGCAACCCAACCACAAAGTCCTCAGTGACACTATCACACTTCCACTCGAGAATCTCCATCAGTACTAAGCTCAAAACCAAGCAATCCCAAAATCCTCAACAACTCTAAATCTTGTAATTGCTTAGTTCCCACTTGTCTCAAGAACTCATCGGTTATAGTGATCATACCACAACTAACGTGTTCTTGAACAACCTCCACCTCTAGTATCAAATCTCTGAACTACTCAATCAGCTCCAACTCCCTAATCATCATAGCCAACATGTGAATGGATCTCCTAATCAATACATCTGCTACCACACTCGCCTTCCTAGGATGATACATCAACTAGAAATCAAAGTTCTTTAGGAATTCCATCCACCTCCTCTGCCTCATATTCCACACCTTCTGATCAAACAAGTACTTTATACTCTTGTCATCATTGAATACACTGAATCTCGCACCATACAGATAGTGTCTCCACGACTTCAAGGCAAACACCACAGCTGCAATCTCCAAATCATGAGTAGGATAATTCCTCTCATGAGTCTTAAGTTGCCTTGAAACATATGTCACTACTCTCCCTCCCTGCATCAACACACCGCCCAACCCCTGGTGAGAAGCATCACAGAACACTTCAAAATACTCACCAGTGTCAGGTAACACCAAAACTGGAGAAGTAGTCAATCACCCCTTTCAATTCCTGAAACTCTGCTCACAAGCGTCCATCCAAACAAAAAGCTGATCCTTTCGAGTCAGTTAAGTCAAAGGCATTACTATTCGAGAGAAACCTTCTATGAATCTCTGATAGTAACCCGTTAACCCAACAAAATTCCTAATCTCCGCAACAGTCCTCGGACGCTCCCACTAAATCACAACCTCCACCTTGAATGGATCCACTACAATCCCCTCTTTCGATATCACATGCCCCAAAAACCTCACCTCAGACAACCAAAACTCACACTTGGACAGCTTGGCATACAACTACCTCTCGCTCAGCACCTCTAAAACCAACCTCAGATGCTCACAAAAATTTAGCAAATGAAACACAAGAGTTTACAAATTGTTTTCAAAATAATAGGTTCAACTCCATATACAAATACAATTCATGCCCTAGAAATCCTCTGCCCCGATGTCACAATATTAGAGCATACCCATAAATCAACTGTTAGCATTCTAGATGCCACTCAAAGCCAGATCTTCCTCACCTAAAACATCCACAAATTGTACGGTGAGAAAAGAAAACATCTATATGTAAAGCACATAAGGAAAACACAACATAATCTCATCATTATTCATTAATGAAATATTCACAAGCATTTATACAAATCATAATTTATCAATCATTCAACATCTTCACATCTCAATTACATCAATCCATCAAAATCCACACAAATCTTACAATTAACACTATGCCAAGGCCACGCCACAACTGACATAAGTGATACGGGTTAATTGCCTCACTCATCCCACACCATGCCAAGGTCACGCCCTCCCTGTAGCATCACTTACCCAGAGGGCGTGCCATCTCTAGTCATTGATGTGAGGAACCACAATCACATCACAATTCACACAATCTCTTGCAATTAACCCTATGCCAGGGCTGCCATATTTGACATAAGTGATACGTGTTAATTGTCTTACTCATCCCACACCATGCCAGGGTCACGCCCTCCCTGTAGCATCACTTACCCAGGGGTCGTGCCATCCCTGGTCATTGATGTGAGGAACCACAATCACAATCATGATCACATCCATACAACATCTCATCTCATAGCTCAATACCATACACACATCAAATAAGTCCAAAATAATGGGTTTCATACACATCAAGCAATTCACATCTAAATCATCAATTTTTATCAAGTAATATAACAATAACATTCATAAATTAATATAATACTTAACGGAATTACCAATTTAATATAATTTCAACATAACGGTAAAACCCCCAATTGTTCCAAAATCTAGCTCACAGGCACTTTTCTACAGTTTCGTTCTCCCTCTCAGATCATCATTCTTACAAATTAAATATATATTTCTAATCCTCAATGCATACAGAATCTAATGGGATCATCAATTTCTCAAACAGAAATAATCCATTTTTTCCAAAACCTAACTTACAGGCACTTTTCTATAATTTCGTTCTCTCTCCCAGAGCATCATTTTTACAAATAAAATATATATTCATAATCCTAAATTCATAAAGAATCACATAAAACCAATAATTCTCCAAACAGAAATAATTATAAAATTAATCATAATCTTAAGGGCTCTTCCTCTACCCAATTTCCTCATGTAACTCTACATATAAATAATTCCCTTTTCCCCTGTACCTGAATATGTTGAAGCTGAATCTAAAATAGAGATCTCCTTGGTCCCCTCCTTGGTGTACCTCGGTCTTCAGAGAGTGTAGAAGGAGAAGAAGAGAGCAAAGAAGAAAAGAAGAGAAAAGTGAAAAGTGTGCCTTTTGGAAGTGTCAAAGTGCTCTATATATAGGCATCAGGTGTCTCCAGAACGGCCCGTTCCAAATCCGGAACAGCCCGTTCTGGACCCTTAAATCATAAGCAAAATTCACATCCAGAATGACCCGTTCTCAAACCAGAACGGCCCGTTCTGGGTTTGCATTAAAAACTTTCAACGGTCATAATTTGGAACAGGCCATTTTGAAACCAGAACGGCCCGTTCTCAATAAGATTTAAAAGGCCATTTCTGAAATCCGGAACGGCCCGTTCCAATTGGGAACGGCCCGTTCCCAACTAAGAAACACAGACAAATTTTATGGTTTGGAACGGCCCGTTCCGGGCTACCAAAAGAAGGTCTAATTAGTAAGTTGGAACGACTCGTTTCAATTTTGGAACGGCCTGTTCTGAGCTACTAAACCACCTTAATTGGGCTCTAGGCCCAGTGAAAATTGGGCTGTTACAATTCTCCCTTCCTTTATGAAATTTCATCCTCGAAATTTTTGCAATGGTAGACTCCTCGCATCTTGCTTTCTAATTCCTATGCAACCTCACTACCTTATAGATGTACAACTCTGTTAATTTCACCAAGGAATGTCTGTTATCAACAAGGGTAAGACAAGTAAACTTGGTGAGTCTATCCACTATAGTCCAAAAAGAATCAATTTCTTAAGCATCTCAGACAAACCTATAACTAAGGTATATCTATACACCATCTCGCTTAAAAAATGGGACGTCTAAAGGCTGCAAAAGTCCTAAAGAATTCTAGCATATAGTAAACACGAGTACAAAAATTCCTCCACTCCTCTCTTCACCTTAGGCCACTATGCTTCCGCTATGCCACTCTGATACATCTTATTAGCTCTTTAAATGAATGTTAAGAGTACTCTTATGTCTTTCCTCTAAGATCATCTTTCTTAATTCAAGATTACTAAGCACCCAAATTTTTTCTTGCACCTCAAAACAACATCGATTTCTACTCCGAAAAGGTTATCTATACTCCTACCAATCTTTTCGACTTGGTTCACTAAGAAAGGCTCTAACTCCTCGGCTTCTCTAATCTCATCCATTAATTCACTAGTCACTTTTAACATAATCATTTCAATGCTCTTAAGGGTAATCTTACACACCAAGCTCAAGTCTCTAAATTCTTCGATCAAATTCCAATCCTTAAATCATCAAAAATGATAGATCAATGATCACCATAATCAAGGTATCTACCATAATATTAGTTTTACTTCTATGATCCTCTCCAAAGATCAAACAAATCTCTAATTTCACCACTCAATCTACACCCAAGTCAACTCTTATCCATCACCTTATCCTATAACCTCATATCTTGTCACCAAAATGAATCAAGTAATTATGCTTCTCCAATTTCTTTCAACGATCCACTTGTTACTCAAGTCATACCTAGTTTTACACTACTAGGAGTAATCTCACAAGTCAAACTTAAATCCCAAATTTGAGCCAAAAGATCTATCTGTCTAATCATAAGGTTTCCTATTTAAAACATCCACTACCATATTGGCTTTACTCAGATAACAACTAAGATTGAAATCCTAGTCCTCTAGAAATTCCAACTATCTCTTTGTCTCATATTTAACTACTTCGGGTCAATCTAATATTTACAACTCTTATGATCAATAAATACCTCAATATTATAATCATATAGGTAGTGTCTCCAAATCTTAGAATAAATATTACAACCGCTAACCCAAGGTCATGGGTAGGGTAATTCCTCTCATAAATTTTCAATTCCTAGAAACATATGCTACTACCTTTCCTTCTTGCACCAACACACCACCAAAACCCATCTTAGAAGCATCACTATATACCACAAAATACTTACTAAAATTTAGTAGTATTAAACACTAGTCAATCTTTCCTTAAGAGTTTGAAAACTACTCTCACATTTGTTATCCCATACAAAGGAAACTCTTTCCTAGTCAATCCAGTCAAAGGTAATAGTAAGCGACCCAGAGAAGTAAGTGAAGAAATGCTTTGGGGAGTTAAAAATAAGCATGGGTCCAGGAATTCCCGATATAGATTAACCTTTCGAACTACTGCTGAATCCATGGGTAAGCTAGAGACAACCTGGTGAACTGAAACATCTTAATAACCAGAGGAAAGAAAGCAAAAGTGATTCCCATAGTAGCAACGAGAGAAATGAGAGCAGCCTAAACCGTGAACCGCTATCTTAAAAATTTACTCAATAAATTTCCTATAAACTATCCCAATAAAACTCCTAACCTCACTAATTGACTTTTGGTATCTCCCACTTAAGCACAACTTCTACCTTAGGTAGATCTATGATATATCTCTACAAGAAATTACAGGGCCTAGAACACTCACCTCATACAATCAAAAATCATACTTAAATAATTTAGCTTAAATCTATCTTGGATATATCTTCACAATTAGCCCTAATATGATGATATCACATCCTAAGGTCAATCTCATTAAACACACAAACATTCACTAATTGATCCATAAGGTCATCTATCCTCATATCCACATACATGTATATCAAATCATATTAGAACACCTATTTAAACTTTCTTATATATCCTTCCCAAGCATATATATGAACCTATCACTATTTTACACCATATAGCATGTGCATGAACTTAACCTTACCACATAGCATCATACAACCTTGAACAACCATTCAATCCACATGACAACACCTCAGAACATCATAACAAAATCATTTTTATCCTTGCATTGCCTAATAACTCAAAAACATCATGATAGCATACATATTTCATCAATAACTGTCAAGGAAAATGATACCTAGAGAATTATACTCATCCAAATGATCTCAAATCTATCTGAAAAGGAAGCTAAGAGAATAAGCTACAACTCTTATGAAGACATGAGATTCTAAAAAAAATCCTTTTCTTAGCTAAAATATTCAAAAAACATAACAGATATATTCAGTGCTTACAGCTAGACCTATGATCACTAAAGAAATTATAACTAAAGTTCTAGACCTCCGTTTTATCTAACTCCAATTCCATTGGAAAGATAACATCCAAGGCTTCAAATTTCCTGAAGAGTACAAAATCTAATTTTGTCATTATGGTACTCATACTGACACAACAAACTGCAGTGAAACATCCTCTACACTAGACAGCAACATTATATCAACATCTAAAACCACGAAAATACCTCAATCCTTTCTAGCTCACTCCTTTCCACCTCAAACTCATATTCAAGCTTCCCACTACAATCTTAAACCAAAACAGCTCACATATTCCACACAAAGACTTATATCTGAAATAAAATCCTCATGCAACCTAACCCCTAACTAGGTTAATATGCAAGCATCAAAACTTAAGGAAATCACCAAGACTTTGACCTTCCATCAAGAATGCTCAAAGCTCTAATGCTCAACACATAACCTTTTGGATTTAATCACTACAACTATGGCTTTCGGAAATTCCACAAATCGAAAACTCTTAATACACTCGACAAATGAATGTCTCACCAACATTCCAGGTTCTAACAGTTCTAGTTGGCTAGCACAAGGCATATATGCTCGCAACACGAGCGATACCACTCAACCACTACTTCTTACGTAAGCAAGAAGTATCAAAACAAATAAGCAATCATGAATAGCATCAACTAAGTTATATCATGTCTTTTAGCCAAACTATGGGAAAACAATATAAGTGTAAGCACAACACTAACAACGCAAGGAAACATCATCATCATTATCATTATCTTCATCATAACGCAAAACATTGTTAGAGTACACACAATTAAATAAACAACAAACATAGTCGTTCATCATTAGCACATCAATAAGTTCCACAATTCATTTCATCATTCATCTACCAAACAAGCATAGTAGACTCATAACTCACGGCCGATTGGATCGACCAGGCTCTGATACCACTAAATGTGACACCCTTACTACCCCAACACATATATTGTAACTTTACAAATAAATCTTTGTTAATTCGGTAAAAGGGTTCACATGAGAAACTTCAAAAATTGTTCTTTAATAACCATAATAATAAAAATTTAGAAAATGAAACACAAGAGTTTACAAACTGTTTTCAAAATAATAGGTTCAACTCCATATACAAATACAATTCATGTCCTAGAAATCCTCTGTCCCGATGTCACAATATCAAAGCATACCCATAAATCAACTGTTAGCATTCTAGATGCCACTCAAAGCCAGATCTTCCTCACCTAAAACATCCACAAATTGTACTGTGAGAAAAGAAAACATCTATATGTAAAGCACATAAGGAAAACACAACATAATCTCATCATTATTCATTAATGAAATATTCACAAGCATTTATATATATCATAATTTATCAATCATTCAACATCTTCACATCTCAATTACATCAATCCATCACAATCCACACAAATCTTACAATTAACACTATGCCAAGGCCACGCCACAACTGACATAAGTGATACGGGTTAATTGCCTCACTCATCTCACATCATGCTAGGGTCACGCCCTCCCTGTAGCAAAACTTACCCAGGGGTCGTGCCATCCTTAGTCATTGATGTGAGGAACCACAATCACATCACAATCTATACAATCTCTTGCAATTAACCCTATGTCAGGGCTGCCATATTTGACATAAGTGATACGTTTTAATTGTCTTACTCATCCCACACCATGCCAGGGTCACGCCCTACCTGTAGCATCACTTATCCAGGGGCCGTGCCATCCCTGGTCATTGATGTGAGGAACCACAATCACAATCATGGTCACCTCTATACAACATCTCATCTCATAGCTCAATACCATACACACATCAAATAAGTCCAAAATAATGGGTTTCATACACATCAAGCAATTCACATCTAAATCATCAATTTTTATCAAGTAATATAACAATAACATTCATAAATTAATATAATACTTAACAAAATTACCAATTTAATATAATTTCAACATAACGGTAAAACCCCCAATTGTTCCAAAATCTAGCTCACAAGCACTTTTCTACAGTTTCGTTCTCCCTCTCAGATCATCATTCTTACAAATTAAATATATATTTCTAATCCTCAACGCATACAGAATCTAACGGGATCACCAATTTCTCAAACAGAAATAATCCAATTTTTCCAAAACCTAACTTACAGGCACTTTTCTATAATTTTGTTCTCTCTCCCAGAGCATCATTTTTACAAATAAAATATATATTCATAATCCTAAATTCATACATAATCACATAAAACCAATAATTCTCCAAACAGAAATAATTATAAAATTACTCATAATCTTAAGGGCTCTTCCTCTACCAAATTTCCTCATGTAAGTCTATATATAAATAATTTCCTTTTCCCCCATACCTGAATATGTTGAAGCTGAATCTAAAATAGAGATCTCCTTGGTCCCCTCCTTGGTGTCCCTCGGTCTTCAGAGAGTGTAGAAGGAGAAGAAGAGAGCAAAGAAGAAAAGAAGAGAAAAGTGAAAAGTGTGCCTTTTGGAAGTGTCAAAGTGCTCTATATATAGGCATCAGGTGTCTCCGGAACGGCCCGTTCCAAATCCGGAATGACCCGTGCTGGACCCTTAAATCATAAGCAAAATTCACATCCAGAACAGCCCGTTCTCAAACCAGAACGGGTCGTTCTGGGTTTGCATTAAAAACTTTCAACGGTCATAATTTGAAACGGCCCGTTCTGAAACCAGAATGGCCCGTTCTCAATAAGATTTAAAAGGCCATTTCTGAAATCTGGAACGGCCCGTTCCCAACTAAGAAACACAGACAAATTTTATGGTTTGGAATGGCCCATTCTGGGCTACTAAACCACCTTAATTGGGCTCTAGGCCAAGTGAAAATTGGGTTGTTACACCAATATATCATTGATGAAGACCACCACAAACCTGTCAAAGAATGACCAGAAAATCCTGTTCATGTAATCCATGAACACTGTTGGAGCATTAGTGACACCAAAATGCATCACTACTTACTCATAGTGACCATACCTAGTCCTGAAAGCAGTCTTCGATATTTCACTCTCCTTTACCCTAATTTGATGGTATCCGGATCTCAAATCAATCATCAAAAACACTGAAGCTCCCCTCAGTTGATCCATCAAATCATCAATCCTCGAAAGTGGATACTTATTCCTTATCGTCAACTTATTCAATTGCCGATAATCAATACACAAACGGGTCCCACCATCTTTCTCTACTAACAGTACCAGGGCACCCCAAGGAGAAACATTGGACCTCACCATCTGTTTCTCCAACAAATCCTCAATCTGTTTCTTCAGCTCTACCAACTCAGCTGGAGCCATCCAATAAGGAGCCACTGATACCGATCTTGCACCCAGTACCAGGTCAATGCTAAAGACAACATCACGTATAAGTGGCAATCCCGACACATCATCTAGGAAAACCTCAAGAAACTAACTGACAACCCAATCCCAATGATGGCCATCTTCCTCTCAACACTCAAAACGAAAAACAACATGAAGCACTCAGCTCCATCTCTCATCAACTACTCAGCCTGACCCGCTGACAACAACACCTCATCCTCCAACTGAGGAAATACCAATTCTCTTCGAGCACAATCTATAAGGATGTGATGGGTAGATAATCAATCCATCCCTAAGATTATGTCAATATCTACCATGAGTAACACAATCAGGTTCACTCAGAACCTTCTACCAAACACCTCTAACGGGCATCTCACACACATCTCTGATGTCACCAAAGAAATTGAAGCTGGAGTAGATACATACAAATCAACGTGCCATGCAGACACTGACAACCCAATCTCCCCACACAATCAATAGAAATAAATGAATGTGTGGCACCAGAATCAAATAGGAACAAAACATCCTCACCTGTTATTTTCCCCTTCCTCTTCACCAAATTTGATTAAGTGGAAGCCTCTACACCTGATAAAGAAAATTACTCTTCCCTCAACCGTAGGCCTGACTGGCCTCGAGGCACTCCTAGATGGAGTCGATGGCATCTGACAATCTCTGGAAAGGTGGCATGGCCTGCCACATTTGAAACAAACATTCCCCGGATGGAAACAATCTCTAACCATGTGGCTTCTCCACATCTGTAACACTGTACCGATTGTGCTCTACCCTGAGGAGTAGTAGGACGAGGTCCCCTACTAACAGCTCCTCTCTAAGACTAAACAAGCTTGTCATAGGGCCCCCTCTGCTTACCTCCCCTCCTAGATCTGGATGATCCCTCTTGAACTCTAGCAGCCTTGTCGCTGCTACCACCACCCTTCAATCTCTCAACAGTCTTTTCCTTCTCAACCAAGGCAGGAAACTCCACTATGGACATAGGAACTATGACCCTCTTCAGCTCATGCCTCAATCCATCTGCAAACTTCCTACATCTCCAAGCCTCAGATACACCTTGAGAGTAGAAACGAGCCAAACGCTCAAACCTCATAGCATACCCAGAAATAGATAAGCTCTCCTGATGTAGTCTCATGAACCCAGCCTCCTTAACTATCTAACGTTGTCCAAGAAATACTTCTCCAAGAAAAGTCTCTTGAAGCAATCCCACTCTACAACCACACCTCTACTCTCCATCATCTGCTTGGTATCTCTTCACTAGTACTCAACCTCGCCTGCTAGCATGTAAACTGCATAAACCAACTTTCTCTGCTCAGAAGATCCCAAAACACTGAAGATCTTCTCTATCTCACACAACCACTAATCTGCCACATCAGGATCTAAAACCCCCCTTAAACTGAGGAAGCTAACATCTCCTAAACTCTGCTAAATCTCTCCCATCCTGAGAGACCACCAGTCTAGCTGCCTCAACTGCAGCTCTACCTGCCTCCATTTGAACAAAGTGAGCACTTTTTTGCTGCATCACCATGGCCATCATCTCCACAGCCCTAACGATCTGATCAAACTGAGGCCTCACCATATTAAAAGAATTCAAACATTCTTTTACTAAAACTTCACCACAACAACTCACCAAAACTAACACATATCAAAGATATGACACAACAGAAACCTAGAAGAATCACTCCCCACAGAGTATCCCAAAAGACTCGACCGACTCTGATACCATAAAAGTGTAACGACCCACCATGGTCTCTACACTTAGTGGAATCGCACTACTACTAGTAAAACTAAGAGAAATATTAAGCTGGATAACTCATACATACATGTACAAATAAAAATGAAATAACTAAGTTTCTGATTATAAAATAGAACTCCATATATGTACAATCATCCCAAAAATAATATTCCCTAGTGCCGGTCAAGCATAGAAAAAAAACCGTTACCCAATGCGCCTGCTCGGTCACAGCTAAACAGGATATAATCCTCACTCGGGTTTACTCGGATGATGTCACTTACACAATTGGAAGTCCAGATCCACCGTCAGGTATAACACACCTGGGTACGGGCTTACCACGACCTTGGCATGCATAACCAAGTCAATTGTGGAGTTCGCCCACCGACTATCCGCAAGGATCCACGCAACCTTCCCGAGTACTTGGTTAAGGGAAAAACCCTCGACCTTATACCCCGCTCCAACACTAGCTAAGGACTTAGAGGAGACTCACCCAACCTAGTGGCCTATCTGAGCACCACTCTCCAAATCTAGTGGCCTCCCAAAGCACCACTCTCATATATCAGTGACCTATCCAAGCACCACTCTCAAGAGACTCTATGTGAGCTCGTTCAGTTCGAAAATATTTTTCCTCTCCTCAAGTCCTAGGCTAGACTCATGCCATAAGGCATCACATGCAATTATGCATCATACATCATACATGGTCTACCCACCATCATGATCAATAAACATACTCATGCCATAAAGCATCACATGCAATAATGCATCACACATCATACATGGTCTACCACCATTATGATCAATAAACATACCCATATGAACATATACAGATGTCATATCATATTCAAACATTCATATATATCATCACTATGCATACATATGAATCACACCTCACCATACATCATATATCATACATACATGATCCAAATCTTCAACTTTAAACATGCATAAGCATCAATTTAAATCACTTATTTATAAACATATTCACGCACAGCGCAGTCAGCTCACGCCTGGCCTAACACCAACCCCAAGAGCTCTAAGCTCTTCCTCGCCCGGTGCGCTCAACCTACGCCCGGCCTAATCCTAGTCAAAGAGTTCAAAACTCACATCCAAACTAACAAATCCAACCATATGCAAACACAAAACACAATGCATAGGCTCCATACAACAAAGAACAAATTCAAAATCAACATGCACCTCAAATTCACCAAAAATCCCATTTTTCCCAAGACCCAAAACTCACATGCAACTTAAATAACAAACATTCTAGCTTCCCTTACCTGAAGATTGGCTCAAAATAGCCAATAACTGAGAAAAAGTGGACTTCCCTTCTGAAGCTCAACCCGGAACTTCAATCCTCCCAAAGCAAGCTTCCTAATCTGAATTTCAAGAAAAGGCAGAAGGCATTAGTGATCTAGAGGAGAAAAGGAATCATACAGAGAAATTTGGGAGAGAAAGGAGCTCACAGACCCAGAGTTATTCTCTCTAAAACTTCTCTCTAAAAACTCATTCTCCTCAACTGCCCCCAACCCCTATTTATAGAAGTTCCAGAGTGGCCAGAACGGCCTATTTCGAATCCGGAACGCCCCGTTCTACACCCCTTCATTATGGGCAAAAATCACATGCAGAACGACCCGTTCTGAAATCAGAACGGCCCGTGCTGGGACTCATCCAGAATGGCCCGTTCTCCATCCAGAACGGCCCGTACTCCCACCGGAACGGCCCGTTCTCCAACCAGAACGGCCTGTTTTGGGGTTTGGAACGGCCCGTTCTCCCTCCAGAACGGCCCATTCTCAACCACATTTTTCAGGTCAAATTAGTAGTTTGGAACGGCCCGTTCCAGATTGGGAACGGCCCGTTATGGGCTACTAAATCACTCATATTTTTTTATATTTAAAACCTACTACGTTACACATTTGACCATGTTGACGTCGAGTATTCTCCTGACAACCTATTTCAAGGCGTGACTTTCAACACAAAGGAGGAAGTCCAACATGTTTTAAATGCTACCATATAAAGAAAGATTTGTATTACAGGGTGGAGAAATCGTCACCAACATTAATTGTTGCACACTGTGTTAACATTACATGTGATTGGAGGGTGTAGAGCAGCTTTTATTACTAGAAGCCAAAAATGGGAGCTTCGTAGCTATCAGGTGAACATTCTTGTTCATCCCCTATTATCACACAAGATCATGTTAACCTTGGCTATGTATATATCATCAAAAGTATTCTTGCTTTGGTGGAGAGTGATCCATCGATTTCAATTCCAACAATAATAGCACACATCAAAAGTGTTGAAGGGTATACAATCTCATACCGCAAAGCGTGGATGGCAAAGCAAAAGGCAATTGAAGACTTACATGGCAACTGGGAACAATCTTACCATGATTTACCCAAGTTGCTCAGTGCCATGAGTGGATTTCTTAATGGATTTGTTGTTGAGAAGCAAACAAGGCCACTATACAACCAACAAGGTGAGTTGGTTCATCATTATATTCAATTCCATAGAGTATTTTGGACATTTAAACCTTGTAACGATGGGTTCAAATACTGCAAGCCCATCGTTCAAGTTGATGGCACATTCTTGTATGGAAAATACAAAGGAACTCTCCTTGTGGCCGTGGCTCAAGACAGTAACAACAAAATCTTTCCAATTGCCTTTACAATTGTTGAGAGTGAAACAGCAGATGCATGGTTTTTCTTTCTACATTATCTCAAAAGACATGTTTTCCCTCAAGATGGCCTTTGCTTAATTTCGGACAGGCACAAGTCCATCAAAAATGCCT